>NC_058132.1:657750610-657765712 GCF_016433145.1 Gracilinanus agilis
TCTCTCTCTCTCTCTCTCTCTCTCTCTCTCTCTCTCTCTCTCTCTCTCTCTCTCTCCTCATTAATGGCATTGAGCTGGCTACAGAGATCATGGCGTACCAGAGAAAAAGAACTAAATGAAAAAAAGGGGTTTTATCTTCAAAAGCCAGACAATAGCTTTGGTTGGCTGTCTCCTAGTTTGTCTGTCGCCTGTGCCCTATTTCTCCGAAACAAGTTGCCGTCCTCTTTTGATCCTGGGTCAGTCTGTTTCGGGGTCTCTGGGGTCCCCGACATTTAGCGCCTCCAAGTCTCCCGTCGCCATCTTACAAGGAAAAAACCAATTTTATTCCACTTTCAAGCTGATCTGTTTCTTTCAAAGGCAGTTATTCTCCTTGCAAATGTTTTCGGAGGTGGCGTTTGCACGTAATCACTAGCAGCTGGTTTCCTACTGGAACGAGATGAGCCTGGACAGAACTCCATGGGCTACATTTTGCAACTTTTCTAAGTTAAGTCTGATTTGGACATCTCACAGGACTGGGGAAAACAATGGCTTTGTGGTTCCACGATTGCATTTGCAACTAAGAATGCCCGGCCGTCGTCGTTCTTCCAGCCATCCCAGGGATCAGGGAGTTTTCCAAGGATGGCTCAGCTTCCAGATGCTTATCCAATGTGGAAATGCACAATGAGGATGACGGAGATGGGGCCTCTTTTCTAGGAAAGAGTTTTAAATGGGTTGGAAAAAGTCGGGTTCAATCTTCTCTATTCATGGAAAGGAGACATTTCTTGTAGAAGAGAAGGAAGTATTTTTTAAAGGCTTGATAGAACTTTAATTAATTAATTAGAAAATCCTTTCCTTCCATTTTAGAATCAGTACTTTATATTGGTTCCAAGGCATATGAGTGGCCAGGGCTAGGTCATGGGGATTAAGTGACTCACCCAGGGTCACACAGCTAGGAAGTATCTGAGGTCAAATTTGAACCCAGAACCTCCCATCTCTGGGGCTGACTCTCAATCCACTGAGTCACCTAGCTGCCCTCTTGATAGGACTTTTAAAGAAAGTACTTTGTAGAGCTGTTTGGCCCTGGACAAGTCATTTAACACCCCATTGCCTATCCCTTATTGCTCTTCTGCCTTACAACCAATACATAATATTGATTCTAAGACCAAAGGTAAGGGTTTTAAAAAAGTACTTTGTAAAAGAAAAGTTTGGCCATTGAATTACTTATTAAAGGACAGGTAGGTGACATAGAGGGGAGGAAGGTGTGAGAAGCCTTGGAAAGCAGGAAAGGCCTGGGCTAGGAAGAGTTTTAAATGACAAAGGGGCCTTTATTTGATCCTAGAATTAATAGGGAGTCATTGGAGTTTGAAGTGTGTGTGTGTGTGTGTGTGTGTGTGTGTGTGTGTGTGTGTGTATGTGTGTGTTAGAATAACATGATCAAACTGACATGTATTTATTTTTTTTAATTAAATTAATTTTTTTTTATTAAAACCCTTGCCTTCTGTCTTGGAATCAATAATATGTATTGGTTCTAAGGCAGAAGAGCAGTAATGGCTGGATAATGGGGGTCAAGTGACTTGCCCAGGGTCACACAGCTATAGGGAGTATTTGCAGGCAGATTTGAACCTAGGACTTCCTGTCTCCCATCCTGGCTCTCCATCCACTGAGCCACCCAGCTGCCCCCTGAAATTTATTGTTTTGATTAAAGATTTTTTTTCAATAACAAGATTCTATTTTCTCTCCATTTCACCTCCTTTCTCCCCACCCCCATGAACAACAACTACAAAGGAAAAGTGGAAACATGCAAAGTCAAGTGTATGAAATTCTCTCACTGGCCATGTCCCACAATGGGTGTTTCATCCTGTGTTTTGAGCCTGTCTCCTCTCTACCAGGAGGTGGGGAGCATCCTTGCTTCATCTCTGGTCCTCCAGAATCATGTCAATCTTCACTAGAGAAAACCCCTTTAGCAGCTGTGTGGTGGAAAGAACCCAGTGGGGACAGAGTTGAAGCAGAGAAAGAGATCAGACAGATTTCACAATGGCCCCAGTGGGAGGGTCTGAGACCCTAGTGGGTGTACGAGAGAAGAGATGAGGGTGCATGTAAGAGATGGGGAGATCTTGGCTACAAGACTTGGCAATGATTGATGTGGGGTGAGGAAGAGTGAGGAAGCCACCAAGACGGCGAGCCTGGCTGTGGGAAGGATGATGGCTCCCTCTCTGGTAATAGGGACACTCAGAGGGGATGGGCTTGGGGGAGAAGATAATCCAACCTCTCCTTTGGTGGAGGAGAAGGTTTAGGCCCATCAAGTAGTTGAACAACTTGGCCACGCTCATGGAGGTTGTTAGAGACAGCCATGATTTGATTCAAGGCAGAGAGAAATTTAGGTCCCATTTCTTTTTTTTTTTGCCAGATTATTATTTTTTAGAAAAAATTTCCATGGTTATATATGTTCTTACTTTCCCCTTCACTCCCCCAAACCTTCTCTTGCTCATTCATAAAATGAGAATAATAATATTGAAAGCTCCTGCTTGAGGGTTCTTTGGGAGGCTCAAAGGAGATGACAAATGGCAAGTATTCTGGAAATGCCAGCTCCAGAGGGCTAAGCAGACCCAAGGGGATGGGGAATGCCATTGGGGAGGACGTCCAAGTTACGTAGGAGAAAATAGCTCCAGAGGAAGAGTTGGAAGTGTTTGGGGGTTCATTTGCCTGGAGGATGAGGATGACAAAAGGTGAGTGTGGTTAGGGTAAAACACAGAAGGTGGAGGGACATTCCTGGCCAACGGAGCTGGGTTTAAAGAGCCCAAAGTCCTCTTGTCCTATAACTGCTTACTTGAGCTTAGGAAAATATTGTGTTTTTGACAGGGTAAACATTATTGCGTGCAAACTAGAATTAGTGGAAAATGATAACTTGTGTGGCTTACTGTCACAGAGAAAGAGCAGAATTAGGCTGACAAGGTCCTATTGTTCAGTGAAATGTCATTTTGTGTACGGATTGACTGCCTTGGTGTAATGGAAATGGGGCTGAACCATGAGTCAGACAATCTGAGTTCAAGGCCTGGTTCTGCTTTTAACACGCTACATGACTGTGGGCAAATGGCTCAACTTTCTGGATTTCATTTCCCCATCTCTCGGATGCTATTGTTGCTCAATTGTGTCCAACTCTTCATGATCCCATTCAAGGTTTTCTCGGCAAAGATAATGGAGTGATTTGCCATTTCCTTTTCCAGCTTATTTTATAGATTAGGAAACTGAGGCAAACAGTTAAGTGACTTGTCCAGGGTCGCACAGTCACTAAGTGTCTGAGGTTGGACTTGAACTCAGAAAGATGAGCCTTCCTGATTCCAGGATTGGCACTTTTATCCACTGTGCCACCTAGCTGTTGTGTCAAATGAGGAAGTTATTTATTAATATATTTATTCACATTTGACATTTTTTTTTTTAGAGATTTGAAGGTTGCATAGTGCTTTGCATGCATTATCTCATTTGGGTCTCATGACAACCTTGCGATGAAATTCCATAGGTATTTTCTCCATTTTGCAGATGAGAAAACTGAGACTTGGAAACCTTCAGTGGAAGGAATTGGCAAATCACTCTAGTATCTTTGCAAGAAAACCCGGTATAAAATCAGTCAGATGCAACTGAAAAATGATGGAACAAACACCACGATAAATGTTGGTGGCCAGCCTGACTTCTTGAGTAGACCTCGCTCACTGTTTCCATCCAAGTGTCAGGAATCTTCCTGCTGCCAGCTGCCTCTGCCTAAACCTCCAGACACTTTGCTCACTTCCCTGGAATCCCTGAGGGTAGAAATAAATGAAACCATTGAGCTCACATCCTTCCTTCCCAAGGACACCGTTGTATAATGAAGCTTCACTTCATCTTTTAAACTTATTTTTCCCAGATAACAAAAATTTATTTTCCCTCCATTCTCACCTCCCTGCCCAGTTGAAAAAAAAGAAGAGAAACGAAGCCCTTGTTACAAATATACACAGTCAAGCAAAGTGAATTCCAGCGTTGGACACTGTCCAAACTGCATGTCCTGTTCTGCACCCGAGTCCATCCCCTCCGTGGAGGGAGGGTGAGAGCGCATCTCCACATCGGGTTGCTGGATCCCTGGTTGGCCATGGCGCCGATCCCAGTTCTTCAGGCTCTCAAAGTTGTCTTTACCATGTTGTGGTTATTGTATAAGTTGTTCTCTTGCTTCTATTAACTCCACTCTGAATCAGTTCAGATAAATCTTCCCAGGTTTCTCTGAAACCAACCGGTCCATTTTTTATTTATTGCACAATAATATTCTATATTAAGATACCATGATGTGTTCAACCATTTCTCAATTGGTGGCCACGTCCTTAGTTTCCAGTACTTTGTCACCAGAAAAAAGAGCCTGCTATCAGTACTTTTGATTTCCCTTTTCTTTTGATTTTTTCAGGATATGGATCTTGTAGGGGATGGAAGTTTAGTGACTTTTGAAGAATAGTTCTAAATTACTTTCCAGAATGGACAGATCAATTTACAACAAGGGTGTATCAATGTATGTTTTTTTCTCAGTCCCTCCGTCATTTGTCATTCCCTTTTTCTGAGTAATTTTTGTCAAACTGGGCATGAGGAAGAACCCAGGAGTTGCCTTAATTTACATTTCTCTGTTTTTTCAAAATACCAGCTTCTAGTCTTATTTATTAATTCAATAGTTCTTTTACTTTTGATTTTATTAATTTCTCCTTTGATTTTTATTATTTCTAATTTAGTTTTCATCTGAGGATTTTTAATTTGTTCATTTTCTAGTTTTTTAGTTTACATTTCTCTAATTACTGGTGATTTAGAGTGTTTTTTCATCTGGATATTGATAGTTGGATTTCTTCCTTTGAAAACTGCCTGTTCCACCCAGCTGCCCTGAAATGTTGACATTTTGCACCTTGCTATGGTCAACTGCATTGGAGATTCAGGGAAGAAGAGAAGGTTTAACTCTAGGTTGGGCTTTTTTCAACTCCCCAGAAAGTCATTCCAGTCTTTAACAAATAGTTGGTTAACCTCAGCGAGCTCGCCCCGTGATTCCATACTGCCTCGGCTATGCTCAGTCTACAAGCATAGATTAAGCATGCTTTATGTCCCTGGCATGGTGCTAGGAATGGGGATGAAATGACAAAAATGAAACACTTTCTGATCTCATTGTGTTTACAGGCTTTCATAACCACTGAGTAGACCATAGGCTGGTTATCGAAATGTAGTACTGTGCACATAGTAGGTGCTCAATAATTAACTTACTGGTTGGTGATGATTCTTCAGACTCTCAGATAAACCCAAATGGGTCTATGTTCTAGCCCACCTTTGCCTGATCATCTTCCTCAACTCTTGCCCATGAGCCACGGTAACTTCTCCATGAGGAATCCAGGTATTATTGTCATTAAGAGTATGTTGGGGGAAATAATTACTTTAGCAAAGTTGCAGAATAAAAAATGAACCCACATAAATCAGCAGCATTTTTGTATATTTCCAACAAAGCCCAGCAGCGAGTTAGAAAAAGAAATTCTATTTAAAACCACTCTAGACAATATAAAATACTTGGGAATCTATTTTCCAAGACAAATAAAGGAATTTTATGGACACAATTACAGAGCACTTTTCACACAAAGTTAGATCTAAACAAATGGAAAATATTAATTGCTCATGAGTAGGCTGAGCTTACATAATAAAAAAGACAATCATACCTAAATTAGTTTACTTATTCAGTGCCATACCAATCAAACTACCAAAAATTATTTTATAGAACTAGAAAAAAATCACAACAAAATTTATCTGGAAGAACAAAAGATCAAGGATATCAAGGGAACTAATGAAAAAATGTCAAGGATGATGGCTTAGTAGTGCTAGATTTTAAATTGTTCTAGAAAGCAGTAATCATCAAAATAATCTAGTATTGGCTAAGAAATAGAAAGGTGGATCAATGGAATAGACTATGGGTTAATAATCTCAGCAATCTAGTGTTTGATAAACCCAAAGATCCCAGCTTTTGAAATAAAAATTCACTATTTGACAAAAATTGAGGGGAAAATTGGAAAATCGTATGGCAAAAATTAGGTTTGGATCAGTATCTCACAACCTAAACCAAGATATGGTCAAAATAGATATATGATTTAAACATAAAGAGTGATATTGTAAGTAAATTAGGTGAACATAGAATAGTTTACCTGTCGGGTCTAAGGAGAAGGGAAGAATTCATGAACAAACAGGAGATAGAGATAATTATAAGATGTGAAATGAATAATTTTATTTACATTAAAAAGTTTTTTTATACGAACAAAACCAATGCAACCAAGATTAGAAGGGAAACACGAAAATGAGAAAAACTTTTTATAACAGAACTCTGATAAAAATCTCATCTCTCAAATATATAAGGAATTGATAAATGGTCAAAAGCTATAAACAATCATATGAAAAATGTTCTAAATCCCTTGAAAATTAAAATAATTCTGAGGTACCACCTCACACCTCTCAGATTGGCCAATATGACAGTAAAGGAAAATGATAAATGTTGGAGGGGATGTGGCAAAATTGGGACATTAATGCATTGTTGATGGAATTGTGAACTGATTTAACCATTCTGGAGGGCAATTTGGAAATATGCGTACCCTTTTATCCAGTAATGCCACTAGTCGGTCTATATCCCAAAGAGGAAAAAATGGGAAAGGACCTGTTTGTAAAAAAATATTTATAACTGTACTTTTTGTGGTGGCAAAGAACTGGAAACTAAATCCCTCAATTGGGGAATGGCTGAACAAATCATGGCTCATGAAATGATGGAATACTATTATGCTATAAGGAATGATGAATTGATGGACTTCTGTAAAAACTGGAAAGACCTACATGAACTGATGCAGAGTGAAATTAGCAGAACCAGGAAAACATTGTTCACAGAGTAACTGCAATATTGTGGATTGATCAAATATGATAGACTTAGCTATTATCAGCAATACAATGATCCAGGACTGAGAGACTTAAGAAAAAGAAAGCTATCCATCTTTTGCTCTCCACCTCCACAGAAAGAACTGTAGAACTAGGAATGCAGATGAAAATGCATGATTTATCACTTGTGTATTTGGTTATATGTTTTGGGGTTTTGGTTTGTGTGAATATACATATATAATCCAGATTGAATTGCTTGCCAGTTCTGGAATGGGGGAAGAGAAGAAGGGAGGGAGATAATTTGAATTGTATAATTTTGGAAAACTTATGTGGAAATTTGTTACTAAAATAAAAAAAGAGTAAAATAAAAGAGGGTTCAGCTAGGTGGCTCGGTGGGTTGAGAGCCAAGCCTAGAGATGGGAAGACCTGGGTTCATATTTGACATATTTCATTTTTTTTACTCATTCCTTTGATGACATCTTTTATTAGAGTTCTCCATTATCTATAGTCCTTAAAGGAATATCAGAGTCTATCTTGTTCAATCCTCTCACTTTACAACTGAGGAAACTGAGACCCAAGGAGGCTAAATGACTTAGCCATGGTCAAGCAAGTTGTAATTACTGGAAGCAGAATTTGAGTCCTTTCCCTTGTTTGCTTTGTGTGGAAGCCTACCATCCCCACCATGTATCTCTCTATTGCCTTCTGGCTGCCCACTGTTTCAATTCTTCAGAGATGAGAGTGCCTCCTAAAAATAAAAAGTAAAGTAAATATGGCTATTGGGAAAATCCTCCCCCTACTTTTCTTTGTTTGGAGAGCATCCAGTCTTTGTAGAGGCGCTTGCCTGGAAGTGACTGGATTTATACAGTCTGTCAACATTCTTCCATTCCTTTTTTGAAACAGCCTCAAAACTCCTTCTGGACACACAAGACGGCTTTGTTTCCACCTTAACAAAGCCAACGCTTTGCTTTTTTCAACAATCAACAAACAAAAAAGTCTGTGACCCCAGTTCTCCTCCTTCCTTCCTAATCACCCTTCACTCTCCTTTGCTAGATAGATGAAGGTCCATGTCCAGGGTTCAGTTCCTGACCCAAGAGTTTTCTCTCTATGCACTCTCTGTCGATGATTTGATCATCTCCAGTGGGTTCACCTATCGTCTCTTTGCAGGTGGCTCCCATAGCTCTTTATCTAGTATTTATCTCTGCTCGAACTCTGTTCTGACATCCCCATCTGCTTGGTCTCTCTCTGGATATCCCGTTATCATGTCCAAAACGTAACTCCCGATTTCCCCTCCTCCTTTCCTAATGATGCTGTTTTTGTTGGTGACAGAGGTTGCTTTTATCCCGACTTTACATTTGGGGAATGGGGAAATGGGGTGACCAGGGCCACTCGCCTTTGGGAGCCAAGCCTTAAAAGAAAAAGGACACTCCAATGGCCGAGGAGCAGAAGAGCACTACAGCCATGCCAGATGACCCTCAAGTGGGAGACGGAATGCAACAACAAGGAGCCAGTTGAGTCTGTAATGTAAAGAGTGCGTAAGTGGGAGTGATAGAAAGTCAGTCTAGAAAGTTAGATGGAGTCACCCTGGGAAAGACTTTCAGTACCAAGTAGGAAATTTGTATTCTCTCCTACAGGCAATAGGGAGTCACTTCTTGAGCTGGTGAGTGGCATGGTGGCCTTTTGCTCTAGGAATATCAGTTTGGCATCCACGTGGAGAATTGATCTGCAGAGAGGAGAATGGGAGGTGGATTTGGAGGCTATTCTAGTCTAAGTGAGCATCATGAAAGCCAGAACTAGTGGTGCTCTCCTTTGGGGCCTCTTGGACCAGTCCCCATCGAGGATGTTGGGGCTGAGTAGTCTATCCACCAGTGGACGCATTAGCTCTGGGTCTTTGGCAGAGCTGGGGCAGGACTGGACCCTGACATTCTGTAGTGTGCAACTTTCTACCATAAACGTCAGTTTGGCTCAGAGAATTGCTTCCCAATATTTGTTTCTTTTTTGATTTTGCTAAAGCATTGTAAAAAGGAAAAGGAAGAACAAGAACTAACTTGCATTCATAGATCACTTTAAGGTTTGCAAAGTACTTTTTGAATATTCTAATTTTATCTTGGCAGCAACCCTAGGAGGTAAGTCATTATTATTCCCATTTTACAGATGAGAAAAGTGAGGCACAGAGCACTTCAGTGACTTTGGTCACAGAGCTAATTAGTCTCAGAGATCAGATTTGAATTTAAATCAGTCCTGCTCTTGAGAAGTCAGTGAAGATTCTTATACCCCAGACATCGGTAGTTCAAGAATTATGCTCTTATTTTTATAACCCTTACCTTCCATCTTAGAATCATTGCCGTGTATTGGTTCTAAGGCAGAAGAGAGGTAAAGGCTAGGCAATGGGAGTTAAGTGACTTGCCAGGATCACAAGGAAGAGGGGAGCTAGGACTTGGGGTCATACAGAGAGTCAATGTCAGATCAAGATTCAAATCTTAGTCCTCTGACTCTGAATGCAGGAAAGGTTCTATTTGATACCACCTCTCCCCCACCCCTTCCCAAAGGGGCAAAATTAGGAGCGAGGGTTGGGAAATTATAAAGAGGAAGATTTAGGCTTAACTAAGGAAAATGTTCATAATGATGAGGAAAAAGGAAAATGGGTTACCTCAGGGGGGCATTGGTTACTCCCCTATATTTTTATAACAGTGACTACTTTGGTCCTTATATATCAAGAACCAAAGATGTTACTCTTCACCCCTCCTTCAAGGTTCTCCACAGCCCTTATAGGAGTGTCTGCTTTCAACTTTTGGCTCTGTCCTCTACCAATTGTGTTCCCCAATTTTAGGGGGTCGCTGGAACCTCAGTTCCATTCAATCACTTAACAGTCAGATGAACTCTTCTTATAAAGGAGTATCTCTTTCAAAAATAGAGGCAGAACAAATATACAAACATCCTTCCCAACATCTGGGGGAGCACAATGCCTCCGTATACCACCTCAGAAGAGGGAAGGGGGGATTAGGTCCCCATCTTAACTCAGTTCTAGAGAACATAGTCCCAAATTCCAAGTCCAAAGTCTGCTCTGGGTTTGAAGCCCAGGCCTGGAATCTTGCCTCCAATGGCATTATGGTTCAAGCTACTATGATTTGGGACTCCACCATTTGGGTCTAGAACTGAAAAAATAACAAATGAAACAGATCCAAACCATAAACCTGATTCTTGGGGCCAAGAAAGAGAAGATGGTCATCCATCCCCTGCCAGCTTCAGTTTACGGTACTTGTATTTAGGGGAGCAGGACCTTCATCATCTTCCCACTGGAGGAGAAGAAGGTGATGCTTGCAATCAAGGAGCTTTCAAGGTGCAGCGGACAGAAGAGATGCTCTCACCTATGTGACAGGGAACACAAGAATGTCTAGTCCCTGACATCTCCCATCTCAGGCGTTCTGGCCCGTTGCTCTCACATTCCCCTCCTCTGGACCCCATTCCTGGCTTCTGGCCTCCTAAACCACGCTGTGTCATCTTGGCTGTTCATTCAGCACATAGAACCTTCTTGCCTTGGAACGTCCAACCACCTTTTGCTGCCTCCTCAACATTCTGTAAGGCCTGCCCTCCTCTTCCATGTCTCAATTCCTCCTGGGACCTCCATGTTGCAGAAGGGGCCAGACTGGCCTTCCTTTCCTTACTGGTCATCTTGCTGACTTCCAGCCCCAAAGCCTGGTACCTTTCCTCTACTCCCTTCATTTTTTACCTCTCTTTTGTGCCTTGTCTTCTCCCCTTGGAATGCATGCTCCTTGAGGGCAGGACCTAGCTTTCTTTTTGCTTGCACTTGTATCTCTAGCACTTAGCACGTCGCTTGGCTTTTAGGAAACCCTTAAGGAATGCATGCTTTCTCCCTTCCCTTATTGGAGATCTTTGAGTAGAGGCTGGATGGTCTCTCATCTGGCATGTTGTCCAGCTGACTCTTTTGGCGGTGAGAGTCGGGGCAGATGGCCACACTCTTGGATTCTGGCAGGGAAATGACTGGTTAGAAGTGCCATCATCTCTTTTCTTCAGAAAGGGCTTTGGCCTGATACTTGTTGATTCAGAAGAAAGTTTGGCCATAGTCTTGTCCAATGCCATCATTTCACAAATGAAGAGACAAGCTGGGAGAACTTAAGTTATTTACCCAAGACCACATAAGGAATGGGTGCCATCGCTAATTCTTGAACTTACTTCTAGTTCCCAATCATCTTGTGTTTTCTATATTTTTGCAAATGGAAAAGAAACAGTCATCTTTCAGGCAATGTTTTGGTGCATGAGACCAGCAACAGAGAGGGCAGGAAAACTGTTTTTTTTAAAAACTCACCCATCAGCAAATAGTACTTAAAATTTTTCTTAACTTCTAAGAATCCTTGATAAAATATCCCATCCTGCCTAGCATCCATGACTTGCTCCACATTGGCTTATGGTTTTGTAATTTTGTTTTTGTCCTTGGAACAGATGGCCCCAAGCGGATGCGCTTTCAACAATGATGCAATGATGCCAATGCCACCAAAGCCTTGGGAAAAATCTTACTCAATTCTTCCTCTCTTCCTTTCTGCAATCATCTCCTTAAATGAACTAAAAAAACCAAAATATTAATTATTGCTACTTTTCCTTGTCAGATTTGGTATCCCAAACAATTCACAATTACCTACTGGTTTACTTCCTGGTAAATCTTAAAATATGCGGGGGGAGGAAATGGGGATGGGGGTGACAGGGGGGTGATGGCGGTGGTGGTTGGGGAGGGCAGCTCTGTTGTTTTCAGTTCATTTGTTAGCATCATCACTTCTGTTTAATATTACCCAACTGAGAGCCAACTCTATAAATCTGCCATCTTTCCCAAGGAAAGGCATGAAACACGCACTGAAAATGATTCAGGAAGGAAAGGGTAGTTCAGATCAGGCTCAAATGGTGGGGCTTTGCAGTCATTCTAAACGTCTATATCTAACGGGTTGCAAAAAATTAGGAGGAGTTTATCAGTGGGTATCAATATAGTAGAGAAGACAAGTCAATGGAACTGTGGGGGTAGAAGGGGAATGAGTATAGATATTTGCACCAAGAGAGTGTATCTGTGTTCAGTTACAATGCCCACATCTTTTTCCTTTTTTTGTTTTTTTAACCCTTTCCTTCTGTCTTAGAATCAATACTGTGTATTGGTTCCAAGGCAGAAGAGTGGTAAGGGCTAGGCATTGGGGGATTTTAAATGACTTGCCCAGGGTCACACAGCTGGGAAGTGTCTGAGGTCAAATTTGAACCTGTTTCTGGATCTGGCTTTCAATCCACTGAGCCACCTCTCAGGTCTTTTTTTTCTCAAGAGCTACCATTAAGCCCAGGTGTCTCCATATCTTGATGCCATATTTTGTACTTATCCCCATTCCATTTCATCCGGTTTATTTTAGCCCATTGCTCTAGGCCAGCTTTGGTGAACCTTTTCTGAGTTTGGGTGCCCAGAGAGCGAATTCACAAATTCAAGCTGTCTGAGAAAATAAGTCCGGAGAGGAATAAAGATGTGGCTGGGCTAGGTGACCTCCCTAAAATGCTGGCGATGAGAGGAAACAGTCAGGCAGAGGGAGAGATTGCTGGAGTGGAGCCCAGGGGTGGGGAACGCTTCCAAGGGACGAGGTTTCTGGGTCCTGGTAGAGAAGGTCCAGGAGGAGGGTTGAGGAAGAAGCCCAGAGACCAAAGGTGCTGAATGTTATTGTCCATCATCAATGGCCGCTCTTTAGGTTATTCAACAAATTCTGACTAGTTGTCCTATTTTCTAGCTCAGGATGTATGTCTGAGGGCCAAATCCATTCTAGCTTTTTATATGGCCTGTTTAGCTAGGAATGGATCTTACATGTTAAAATTAAATTTTGATGTTTTTGGATGATAATTAAAAAAAAATCTGTGGTGGGTGAGATTCGGCCCCTGGGCCATAGTTTGCTAACTGTTGGTCTAGCTCAGATCTTTTCCACCAAAATGACTTGAGATGCTTTGTGAAGATCTAGGCAGACATTTCTATGTCGTCCCCCTGATCTTGGTTTTCTAATACTGTCAAAAAAGGGAAATCCATTCAGGGAAGATCAGTTCTGGATGGCCGTGTGTGATCCGCACTTCCTTTTCTAAACATTCACCGAGCAGCCCTTTCATGACACCTCAGAGAATTCTGTCAGGAATTGATCCCAAGTTCGTTGCTCTACCATTTGCAGCTTCCATTTTGTTCCCTTTTTGCAAACCACAGCACATACCCTACCTCAGGGCCATTCTCTTCATCTACCCTTTTATAACCATATAAAAATGATTTAGAGATGATTAAGTCCAGGCCTTTGGTACTGATCTTTGAGACTTGTTTGTCCCGTTTGGGTTTTTTGTATGGTAAATGTTCATTTTTAGTATAGCTTTTATTTTTATTTTTCTAAACCTTTACCTTCCATCTTAGAATCAATACTGCACATTGGTTCCAAGGCAAAAGAGTGATCAGGGCTAGGCAATGGAGGTTATATGACTTGCCCAGGGTCACCCAGCTAGAAAGTATCTGAGGCCAGATTTGAACCCAAATCCTCTGCCTCCAGAACTGGCCCTCTATCCACTATGTTACCCAGCTATCCCTATTATGATCTCTTAATGCTAAGCCCATTGGCATTTTATCAGTCTTCATTTTTAAACTGTCTGGCTCTGTTGACCCCCCATCTTCCTGGAAGTTCCCTCCTCTGGATTTTCCTGATGCTGCTTATTCCTCCTCCTTCTCCTCTTCTTCCTCCTCCTCCTCCTCTTCTTGCTTCTCTTCCTCCTCCTCCTCTTCCTCCTCCTCTTCCTCCTTGTCTAACTCTTCCTCTTCTTCAGAGGCTTTCCTTAGATCATTGTCAGGGCTCCTCTCTGGCCATGTGGATGTCCATCAAGGCTCTGCCTTGGGCTTTTCTCTAACTACACGGTCAGACGTGATCTCATGTTCATCGTCTCAGCTCCGTAGCTCCCTTGACGTACACCCAGAAGTGCCCAGTTTATTTTAACGTTGGTCCAAAGTGACCTGTACAGAGGAACTCAGGGACACTTTCAAAGACGCCCTGAGTGGACATTTGGATTCTTTGCTCCACGGCTCAAGTTCTTCCTTCTTCGGAGGCCTTCCCTGCCTCCGGCCCCCTTGCTAGTGTCCCTCCCCACAATAGGACATTTTCTTCATAGGTATGTTGGGGCACTTCTGTGTGGCTCCCTTGTTTTCCCAAAAGAATTTAAGCTTCACAAGACCAGGGACTCCTCATCTTGGTTTATATCCTCAACCCTGAAGCCAGCGCCTTGCAAATAGTAGGTGCTAATAAATGCTATTGAATGAATGAATGAATGAATGAATGAATGAATGAGTGTTTCTCTCCAAAGGGGCAGGCCATTAGTTCACCGAATTTTGGTTTCATGTCAGCAATTCTGAATTCACCGGGTCATCCGGGCCATTTCCAGAGCTTTGATTATTGTTGTAGTTTTTAAAAATGCCACAAACAAAACCACTAAAAGAAGATAAATTTTATTTTAATGTGATTCATCCCAGAAGCACAGAGCAGCTTGGTAGGGTCATGGATTCAGGGCTGGAGGGGACCGTGAGAGACGCCCATCTCAAGCCCTTCACTTTCCCGACGAAGAAGCAGCTGAGGCCTGGGGAGGGGGGCTGACTTGGCCAGAACTATACAGGGACTAAATGTCAGAGCCGGGATTTGAATCCATCAAGGTGGTGTAGTGAAAAGAGCGCAGGGCCTGGAGCCAGGAAGACCTAAGTTCAAATCCTGCCTGAGACACTTTCTAGCTGCGTAACCCTGGGCAAGTCACTTCATTCTTTTGGCCTCAGTTTCCTCATCTGTAAAATGAGCCGGAGAAGGAAATGACCCACTGCTCTAGCTTTCTCTGTCAGGAAAACCCCAGAAGGGGTCAAGAAGAGCCGGACATGACTGTAAAGATTGAACAACAAGAACTTGAGGCTCCAGATCCAATATTCTGCCCCTGTCCCACACCGCCACCCTGCTACTCTGCACAGCTGGGGAAGAAAGGAAGGAAGGAAGGAAGGGAGGAAGGGAGAAAGGAAGGAAGGAAGAGAGAAATGAAGGAAGGAAGGAAGAGAGGAAGGAAGAAAGGAAGGAAGAAAGGAAGGAAGGAAGGAAGGAAGGAAGGTAGGGAGGAAGGAAGGAAGGAAGGAAGGAAGGAAGGAAGGAAGGAAGGAAGGAAGGAAGGAAGGAAGGAAGGAAGGAAGGAAGGAAGGGA
>NC_058132.1:657765752-657786269 GCF_016433145.1 Gracilinanus agilis
AAAAAAAAAAAGAAGTGATTTGCCCAAGATTCCACTGGCCCACATGGACAGAGGCGGGATTCAAAGCTAGGTCTCTGGCCCCAAATCTAGAACTCTTTCCACTTAACCAATTAAAGAGCTTCTCCAGGTGTCGATGAATCACAAAGTCTACACTGGTGCATCCTGAGTTCCCAGCACCATACTAACCACCGAGTTTCTCCTCCTCCTCCTCCTCCTCCTCCTCCTCCTCCTCCTCCTCCTCCTCCTCCTCAGGGCTCTTTGATAAAGGCCACAAGTCTCATTTTGCCAAAAATCTGTGATTACTGGGGGGAAATTCAGGCTTAACATTCTTACTCTATGACTTTCCAGATTGATGGCAGTTGCCAAACCACTCTACCTCTTGGCAATGCTAGGAAAAATTCCTAGGAGTTTTTGGCAGACTTGGAGAGTCTAGAAGACGATGGGAATTCAGACCCATCTGATGACTTTGGCATTTTGATGTGTGAATCAAAGAAAAAAAAAAAAAGCATCAGCGGCAAATCCCGCCAGCATTCTGTGTGCTGAGAAATAGATTAGTTTTGAAATGAAGAGAAAACTCCCAGTTTTTTAATGAAAAGCATACCGAGTTTCAATTTGGAAAATAAAGCAATTTTTCATTTGATTTTGTGTTGTTTTGCCCAAAGTTTTAAACCTTTGCTGGGAAATGTGCTGATGGAAAGAAACCGTGATCTACAGAGTGCAACTCAGATGACTGAGGTGAAAAAGAATCCCCACCCCCCACCCCATTGGAAGACTTTCTTGGTAAACTTTGTTCGTCACATGGATTTCCAGTACTTCAAATCTAAGCAATTAGGGAAATTCCATGAATTCATTTGAAGTCGTTCTATTCCACAAACATTTGTTGAAAGCCTACTATGTGCCAGGCACTGTGCTAGGCTCTTGTGATACCAAGGCAGATCTCGAATGGCTTACATCTTATTGGGGGTGGGAGTGGATGTAATATGGACACAGAGACAAAATGCCTACAAATGGAGGGTATACATGTGTTGATATTGTCCAGACAAAACAGAGGAACCCAAAGGAACTCTTGTTTGGCTATTTCAGAGAATGGGGATGATGGGAGTGACCGTTAATGGCATTGTTACTTCAGTGGGGAGGTCATCACTGTTTATCATAGTTATGGATTGTATTTTTAAATCTCTTTTGGGGAAAAGGAGGAGGCAGATCCAAGAAGTAAATGTATTTCACTTTACTTACGACATAGGTGGTGTGTCCTTTTTGCTCATCTTTGTATTTTCAACTCTTGACACAGTGACCAGCCCATAGAAAATGATTTTATTGTTGTTCACTTGTTTCAATCTTATCTGACTCTTGGTGACCCCATTTGGCCTTTTTTCTAGTAAAGATATTGAAGTGGTTTGCCATTTCCTTCTACAGTTCATTTTTCAGATGGGGAAACTGAGGCAAACAGGGTAAAGTGACTTGCCCAGGGACACCCAGCTGGTAAGTGTCCGAGGCCAGATGTCAGGTCTTCCTGATGCCAGGACGGGCACTCTGTCCATCGTTGTGCCATCTAACTGCCCTAATAAATGCTTGGTAAATGCTTCTTGACGGACAACTATTTCTCTTTGGAAAAATTCCAAATATGGATTTCTATGGCCGTGGTCATTTGTTGGGCGAGAGAAATTAGTGAGGTTGTTATTTGCCTGTGCAGTCATGCTTGAATTTTAGTTTCTGCAACAAATAAAAGTGTGTGGTCTTCAGAACCAGCCATCAGAGGGACAGTTCCCAAGCCGAGTCCAGGGATATAGGATCCTCAGAAAAGGAAATGCTTAGAACTCCTGCTTGACGATAAGGAGTGATGCCCAGTGCTAATTGGTCCTTGGGCACGCCTGTCAGATTTTCTTGGCCAAGAGTGATGACGTGGCCCAGATCCCTGATTTCTAAGCCTGCCTACTCCATCTGGTACCCCACCATCAGATCTTTTCCATAATAATAAGACTCAATGGACAATGTCTTGTGCCTCTCAGTTATGGTTGTTGATGTGAAGTTCTGGAAAAAATCCACCCCTCCCATGATTGTAGGAGGAACGAAAATGCCACTTACAAATTAGGCTAATTGTGGTTTCTATTTTTTTTTGGATGTCTTGTTGGCCACACCTTCTATGAGTTGTGTCCATGTGTGCGAGGGCACAAGTGAATGACACCAGACAGGCAGGGTAAGCCAGATGCCTTCACTGCTGGATTAACTTTAATAAATGTTTATGAGCTCCCTGAAGTCAGAGGCTGTGACGTAGTTCCTTTTCATTCCCGTAACATCAAATGTAGTGCTAATACATAGGAGACATTCAGTAAATATTTGTTGGATTGAATTTTATGGAAATCCAATTTGTGCCAATTGTATGTGCTTGGAATGAGTTGTTGGGAAGGATGAAGAAGAAATACATGCCACGATTCCTGCCCTCAGAAACATGAAAGCCAAGCTATGGAAACTGGAGTTACATACATGGAAAGGCCAAACCAACAAAATTATGATATTTATGTAGTGATTTAAGGTTTATAAATGCCATTCTAAACCCTGTCTCAATTTATCCTTACCACAACCCTAGCAGATTTAAAGTACGGTTAGAGCTATAATTAGGAGATATTTTTATTCCCATTTTTATTTTATTTTTTAAAATCTCAAGTATGTTTTCTCTAGTATTCTTTTCTTTTTTTTTTAAACCCTCACCTTCCGTCTTGGAGTCAATACTGTGTATTGGCTCCAAGGCAGAAGAGTGGTAAGGGTAGGCAATGGGGGTCAAGTGACTTGCCCAGGGTCACACAGCTGGGAAGTGGCTGAGGCCAGATTTGAACCCAGGACCTCCCATCTCTAGGCCTGGCTCTCAATCCACTGAGCTACCCAGCTGCCCCCGACTAGTATTCTTTTCAAAAAATTTTTAAAATTTTTTTAGAAAAATTTTCCAAGGTTACATGATTCATGTTCTTACTTTCCCCTTTACCCTCTTATTCCCATTTTAGAGATGAGAACACAGAGGTCTCAGAGAAGCTAAGAATCTTGCCCAAATTACCAGAACTTATAGGTGTTAGGGTGAGATTTAAATCCAGGTCCTATCTTGCCCCAAGACCAGCATTTTTATTTTCTATGATATGTTGTCTCTTAGGCTACACAGCAAGAAGAAAAAGTAGTTTCACTTAGGTTTTGCTCCAGTGTGTCACAGTGACACAAAGATAACCATTCTTGAAGACTGTGCTAGCCTAGCACAAACTTTGGCAGACTCTATCAAGTTACAAAGGCTCAGAGTATTGATTTCCATCCTCTTTACAGATGTTTAAATGGCCTTCCCAAGGCCCAGGTCCCAGGGACAGTTAGGAGGCACAGAGGATAGGGAGCAAGGCCTGGAGCCAGGAAGACTTGGGTTCAAATATAATCTCCAATACTTACTAGCTCTGTGCACTTAGAAGAGTTACTTATCCCTGTTTACCTAGCCCTTGCCCTTATGACTTAGAGCTATTACTAAAACAGAGATTAAGGCTTAAAAAAACCAACCCAAGTTCTACCGTGTCACACTGCTACTCAAGAAACTCCCATGGCACCCTGTTGCCTGTAGGATCTAATTAAAATCCTCTGTTTGACTTTTAAAGCCTTTAAAAATCTCACCCAAATCAACTTTTCCCATTTTATTAGAAATTATTCCCATTTCCTCCACTCTACTATCCACCCAAACTAACTTTAATTGCTATTCTTTACATCATCTCCTACCTTCGCTACTTTGAATTGTCTGTGCTCCCTGTCTGGAATATTCTCCCTCCTCACTGCCACATCTTAGAATTTTGTTTCTCTCAAAACTCATCTCTAATTCCCCTTTCTACATGAAGCCTTTCCTGATTAATCAGGTAAAATAATATTTACAAAGTATTTAACTTGGTGGCTGGCACATAGCAGGCTTTTATTTTTATTTTTTTGATACTTTATTTTTTAATTTTAATTTTAATTTTGACCATTTTCCCATAGTTACATGTTTCATGCTCTTTCCCTCTCCCCCAAACCCCCCTAACCCCCTGTAGACGATGCATAATTCCACTGGGTTTTACATGTATCATTGATCAAGACCCAATTCCATATTATTGATAGTTGGACTAGAGTTATCGTTTAGTGTCTACATCCCCAATAATATTCCCATCAGGCCATGTAATCAAGCAGTTGTTTTTCTTCTGTGTTTCTCCTCCCACAGTTCTTCCTCTGAGTGTGGCTAGTTTTCTTTCTCATAAGTCCCTCAGCCTATATAGCAAGCTTTTAATAAATGCTTGTTCCCTTCTCCCAATTCCCTCCATTCCCCATCCCCTGATCACCTTGAATTTCTTTGGTTAAATCTAGAGAATGTAAGCTCCCTGAGGGAAGGCATTTTTTTTGTGTCTTTATATCCCCAGTGCCTACCACATAGCTAGTGCTACATAAATGCTACCCTGTATCATTATTTTATAAATAAACACAAACCACGTAAAAAGTAATGTAACATTTTTTCAAGAGGGAGCGCTAAAAAGTAGGGGGATCAGGAAAGGTTTTGGAGAGGGGTTGGCATCTGAGCTATGTCTGGAGAGAAGAGAGGGATCCCAGGAGGCAGAGCTGAGAAGGAAGCACATTCCAGGCAGGGGACCACCCAACCAAGCCGTTCAGGCACTGGATGGGATGACATGCACAAGGAACGTGTCAAAACCGGCAGGTTGGCTTTGACTGGAATGCAGCGTGTCTGAAGAGGATTATCATGAAATAAGACCTGAAAGAAATGCCATATAGCATGTCTTGTGCCAGGCTGAAGACTTTGTATTTGAGCCTAGAGGCAATGGGGAGTTATGGAAAATTTTTGAGTAAGGGCAGGATGGAGTCAGATCGATGTTTGAGGAATATCGAGTTTGAAGGACTAGAGCCTGGAGAGCGGGCAGCAATGGCTAGAGTCTGCCCACTGGGTTCTGCGAGAGAGGGCACAAACAAGGATGGCAGCTGTGGTATTGGAGAGAAGGTGTGACTTCCCAGGCCATCACAAATCAGCGTCTTTTGTAAACAAGGAAAGCCAGCTTGGCCGTCTGGGAGGCTCAGACAAAGGAATCCAGCATCTCCCCTATAATATTGTGTTATCATTTAAAATCACCGTGGATAGAAAAATCTTCAAGGTCACCAATGCCACAAGATTATTACAGGAACATTGTGGTGGCGCCTCATGGAAGCCTCGGATAGCCTCTCTCCTACTCTCCAAAGTTGGGTAATAATTGAATCCAGGGAAAAAGAAAAGTGATTCATCATCAGAGGGATCGAAGCTTTGTGTGAGTGAGTCATAACTTTTAAAATCTATTCATAAGATTCACTTGTTGCTTTCCTTTTTCTTTAGCAAGGCAGTGGGAACTTGGCATTTGGAGACTGGGATTATTTCTAATTGAAGCAATAAAACTAAAAATATTTACATTTCAGTGTGGACCTACTGGACATTTCTTTCTTTTTCTTTTCTTCTTTTAATTTTAATTTTGAATATTTTCCCCCTAGTTACATATTTCATGTTCTTTCCCTGTCCCCCAAATTCCCCTCACCCCCTTAGCCAATGCACAATTCCACTGGGTTTTACATGTATTTACATTGATCAAGGCCTAATTCCATATTATTGATATTTGGGCTAGAGTTATCGTTTAGTGTCTACATCCCCAGTGACATCCCCATCAGCCCATGTGTTCGAGCAGTTGTTTTTCTTCTGTGTTTCTCCTCCCACAGTTCTTCCTCTGAATGGGGCTAGTTTTCTTTCTCATAAGTCCCTCAGCCTTGCTCTGGATCCTTGCATTGCTGCTAGTAGAGAAGTCCGTTATGTTCAATTGTACCACAGTGTACTGTGTACAATGTTCTTCTGGCTCTGCTCCTTTCACTCTGCATCAGTTCCTGGATGTCATTCCAGTTCACATGGAATTTCTTTCATTTCTTTATTCCTTTGAGCACAATAGTATTCCATCACCAACAGATACCACAATGTGTTCAGCCATTCCCCAATTGAAGGACATCCCCTCATTTTCCAATTCTTTGCGACCACAAAGAGCGTGGCTATAAATATTTTTGTATGTCTTTTTCCTTATTATCTCTTTGGGGTATAATCCAAGCAGTGGTATGGCTGGATCAAAAGGCAGAGTCTTTTAAAGCCCTTTGAGCATAGTCCCAAATTGCCATCCAGAATGGTTGGATCCATTCACAACTCCACCAACAATGCATTAATGTCCCAATTTTGCCACATCCCCTCCAACATTCATTACTCTCCCTTGTTGTCATTTTAATCAATCTACTGGGTGTGAGGTGGTACCTCAGAGTTGTTTTGATTTGCATTTCTCTAATTATTAGGGATTTAGAACATTTTCTCATGTGCTTATTGGTAGTTTTGATTTCTTTATCTGAGAATTGCCTATTCATGTCCCTTGCCCATTTATCAATTGGGGAATGGCTTGGTTTTTTGTACAATTGATTTAGCTCCTTGTATGTTTGAGTAATTAGACCTTTATCTGAATTTTTTGTTATAAAGATTTTTTCCCAATTTGTTGTTTCCCTTCTAATTTTGGTAGCATTGGTTTTGTCTGTACAAAAACTTTTTAGTTTAATCTTACTGGACATTTCTGATGAGATTCTCTTTGATTGATTTGTAGGAACAATTCCTATTGTTGAGACTTCAGGCATTTCCCACCCCCATCAGGTCTAGCTACAACCATTTCTTGCACCACTGATGGAACAAAGTTTTAGAGCATCTTTAAAATCTTCTCTGAGGCTTTGCCTCTTGCTTTATACACACAGTGCCAAGTTGTGGAACTTCTTTCCTTCTCTCAGCTTGCTTTTTGTGCTTTGAATTTCTTGCCTACAAAACTGGAATTTAACATTTCTCTGCATGGTCATTAAACCAAAATTAAGGGGGCAGCTAGGTGGCTTAGTGGATTGAGAGTCAGGCTTAGAGACAAGACGTCCTGGGTTCGAATGTGGCCTCAGACATTTCCTAACTATGTGATCCTGGGCAAGTCATACGATCCCCATTGCCTAGCCCTTACCGCAATTCTGCCTTGGGAACAATACACAGCACTGATTCTAAGATGAAAGAAGGGTTTTAAAAACAAAAACAAGAACAAAATTGTCAGAGATGAAGATGATCGTCCCACACTGAAATGGATTGTGCAAGGGAGTTTGGCAGAGGCGATCGGAAAGGAAGGAATTCAGGGGAGTACCATTTCAACCAGTAAATCTGCTGAAGCTGTTTAAAGATGATGCACACGCCTTTAGTTGTTTATCTTGGATTGGACTCTTGTCAGATCATCCTTTTGTGGGGAGATTCATCTTCTCTGAGGTGGCCAGTTCTTGAGGCAGAAAGGCGAAGTCTAATCTGTGTGGGGTTGTAGAGATCAAGTTGGATCTCAAACATCTGCTGAAATAGAAACAAGAGGAAATTACAGAAGGAGAAGATGGAGTCCTGACATTATTCTGTCCACCTTCTTGGGGATTTTGTCAAAGCTGCCTAAGAGTAATCCTCCTGTATGATTCACAATCTGAGCATGAGACTGAGCATGAGAGCTCTCAGGGACTTTATGGAGACATCCATCCATCCATCCATCCATCCATCCATCCATCCATCCATCCATTCAGCACTTATTGAGCATCCACCATTTACATGATACTGCACTAGGCAGTGGAGATCCAAGACAACAATATAATAGTCCTTGCTCAGAAGGAACTATGTTCTGCTGGAGGATGGGGGTGGGTAGATGGAGAGGAGGGAACGTGTATGAACACAGATAAATCTAAAATATGCACAAGTAACTTCTAGGGAAGGGTAGAATGCAAGAGCCAGGAAGGGCTCGTGTAGGTGACGCTATCTGAGCTGAACCCAAAAGGGAATTAGGGAATTACCTAAGAGGTAGAGGTGAGCAAGGAGGGCATTCTGTGTAAATGCCTGGAGACTGGAGCTGGAGTGGCACTTGCTGGAGCTAGTAAATAATCCAGTTTAGTCTAAGAAGAAGAATAACTAACTAAATTTTGGCTGTTGTTATTAGTCATTATTTTCTGTAAGTCAAATGTTTTGTGAGAAGGGAATTTGTGTTTTGATTTATCAGCCAGGGATTTGGACTTCCCTTCTCTTTGTTTTAAATTTAAATCAATCAGCAACATTTGATGTAATCAATCAGAAACTTGAAGATCCTTTACCATTGATTGCAAGTACAAATGTGCCCTGGGAGACAGCAAATTGATCCCACAGGCACTGCCCCCCTGGGTCGTGCCAGGCAAGTTGAGGAACTGTGATGGATTCCTGGGAGGTGATGTGGGAGAGCTAGTGGGTGACGAAAATTGCTTCTAAGTGGAGACCCAGCAAGAGGTGGGAAGAGGACGGAGACTCAGATTCAGATACGGACTCTGACGTTGGTGACTTTTATTGAAGACAGATTCTAGGGTGTTAGGCTAGGCAATTCTCTGCCTCCTTCCTATGTTTTCCTCTTTTTACTATATCTCCATTTGAATGGAAACTAAATTGTTAAAGCTACTAACAGCCTCATAAGTTTAATTTTAACTATTATAAATTGGCGACCACTCTTTTAACTATTGCAGTTTTTAAAGTTTGCAATGTTCTTTACGTATATTCTCATGTGAGCCTCGAAACCATGCTGGGAAATAGGTGCTATTATCATGTCCATTTTGCAGATGAGAAAACTGAGGAAGGCAGAGGTTAAGTGACCTACAGCCAAGAAATATCTGAGGCAGAACTCAAACACAGGCCATTTCAAGGTTCCGTGCTCCATACCACAGATATCCAGACCAGCCCCTCTCTTGAGGGAAATAGACCTTCCCCTAAATTCCTCTTCCAGAGACCTATTGTGGAGTAGAGGGGACCCTCAGTTCTTAAAGGTTATACTTATGAAGTAGAAGCTCTGATAGATGTTTAAATTTTTTTCTTTTTTTTATCCAGAAATTAGAAATCCTCAATAAATACAAACTTTCAAGATGTAAAAAATATAGGATTGTGTAAGACACCAGGAATTTCTGTTAAAAATATGTTTATATATTATATATAAGTTTAAGGTAGTAACAAAATTGCCTTGCTTATTTGTGCTCTTCCTTCTGAATATTCTTTTCTTTTGTTTCTCCTTGTATTTTTTGGTTTGTTTCACTGATACTTTTGTTTTTATTTTTGTTTTTATTTTTTTTATTTTAAACCCTTAACTTTTGTGTATTGGCTCCTTGGTGGAAGAGTGGTAAGGGTGGGCAATGGGGGTCAAGTGACTTGCCCAGGGTCACACAGTTGGGAAGTGTCTGAGGCCGGATTTGAACCCAGGACCTCCCATCTCTAGGCCTGACTCTCAATCCACTGAGCTACCCAGCTGCCCCCTTGTTTTTATTTTTTGCATGCCTGGCATTTCTATTTCAATCACCACTGACCTAGTCCAGCTCCTCCAGATTATCCACCAAGTTATAGAGGGGCTGATTTTATACACACCATCCATTAAACAAGCACACACCCACACATGCACACATACATATAAATTCTCCACATCAGGGAGATCAAAGGCACTTAGAATGTTGAAGTCATTCTTAATGAATGAAAAAGGAATTTCTTGACCCTTACTATATTCCGAGAACTGGACTAAGGACTAGGGCTCCAAATAGTAAAGTCTGATAATCCCTGTCTTCAAGGAGATGCCATTGTAATAGAGGGAGACCATTTACTGGGAACATTTAACACTAGCCTGTCAAGACAATTTTGGATTTTAAAGTTGTCTGAACCTCTGAACCATATTTCTTTGAGCCTATGGATCAAATCCTCCCTTCGTTGCTGGGAGACCCTGTTCTGGTGCTTTGCAGCTGTTCTAAGGACAAGGTGGCGACTCCTGGCATCCGGAAGACCCATCTCTGATCTGGACTGAAGTCAGAGTCCACCAAATCAGAGGGGTTCAAAAAGTGACATTACCAAGAGCATAAAATTGGCTTGGGGAAAGGAAGTAGATCTCTCGCCTCAGAATCATGGAGAGAGGAGGTGGCTCACTGTGTGGCCACCTAGCTGGCTGGGGGAGTCAGCTAGGAGAATGCCAGCATGGACCAGTGTTGGCTAGGGATGTCCCAGGGCTTGGGGCTGCCCAGGTGCAGCTGAGGTCTGACAGAGAAACAGGCACAGCTGGCTGGGAGAGGAGGCATGTGAAGGGAATAGCTGGCCCCTGGTGGTTGTGCCTTTTCTTTCTCTGGCCTGCTTTGTAGTTATTTAATCAATAATTATAAAATAAGATACAGTCTCCAGAGAATTTTAATCTTAACAATATAGAGGAGGTTTCAGCTTCAAGTCAGATGGAGAGTCCCCATAATCCTTAGGGTACAACATTAAAACAGAGAGCCATGCATCTTTTTTTTTGTGTGTCATTTCCATCAATAAACTCATATTTCTTTCTGATGTGGGATCATTTGGCAATTTCAGGGTCTTTAGTGAGATGAACTTTCTTTTCTGGGTCTCCAGTATCTGAGGCACGAAGTGGGAGATGGGGAAAAGTCTAGAAATAAAGAGATTAAAGAGACATTTTTGAGGCAGATCAAGAATTTAGAACTGTGTTGCATTCCAACTACTGAGCATTGTGGTTTCTTAATTCTTGGCAAATGCATTAGAGGATTTTCTCTGAAGAATTAAGCAACAAACATCGCTCATTTAAAACCGAAGATAATAACACGTTAAATAATCTAATCAGCAGCCATAATGTATAATGGAAAATATTGCCAAATTAGGAGTCTATTTGTGAAAATCAAGAAAATGGTGCTGAAATGAGAGAATTAGAAATATATGAGAAGCTGTGATGTTGCAAATAAAACAATTATAACATTAAGAAAACTAACACCATGCTCCATGGTGTGCATTTTTATATCGTAATGAAAAAATAGCCAATTAGCATGAAATCAGGGCTTAAAGAAAAACTTCTCAAGCTGCAAAGTAAAACAGGACTGTAAGACATTCTTTAGAACTGTATTAGGACTGTTCGATGGTTACGCTCTTGCCCCCACCTCCCACCCCCTTTTTTGGAAGATTGGACCAGCAGGGTCTAAGCTCTTCTGGGTCCTTTAAAGCAAAAAGGCTCTGAATCCTGGCCTGGCAGCAGACCACTTAGCAAGGATGAGAGCAATTCATTACCATAATGGTTCAAATGCATCAGTCCAGAGTGGGTTAGATAAGATAAAAGCAGAAGTTGGTAGAGTTCCATGAGAATTAGGGACTGGACTCCTGGGTATTCATCCATCTCCATCTGCATATCTCTCCCTCTCCACCTCCTCTGGGCAAAATGGGTCTGTCCATCAGGTCTGCCTAAATGGAGTCCATCAGCTATTTGGGGTACCCATCCAAGATTTAGGTACTGATTGCCTAACTCCGTGCACTTCCCATCCAATGGCATGTCACCATCGGGGCAGTAGGCGTCCTTCCTCCACCTGGCAAATCCATAATAACTCATGGTCTTGAAGTGAGTGCTTCAATTAGGAAATCATGGCATGGCGCCATGATAGATTTGGAGAAAGGGCACTGTGTTTGAATTGTGTCTCTGCCACTTATCATTTGTGAAGCTCCTGTTTGCAGGCAAAATATCAAGCCTTGAAATGCTGTGCAACCTCCTGGCTCCTCAAAAGAGACCAGCCTAACAATCAGTGTAGAAAAAAGTCAAGGGGGGATCAAGAATGCCCATTATCTGGACCATGGCAGAAAACTAGATGGGCAGGTTCCGGAGCTAATCCAAAAGGACAGATAATGGATGAGAACTGCAGAGAGACAATGACATAACTTGATATAAAAAGGAAGGAGGATGTGTTTAATTTGTTTTTGTTTTTCAAACCTGTTTTCTAACCCAGCCCTTAGCACAATGCCTGGCATGTAGAAGACTCTTAAAAATGCTAGTTGACTGACTTTCTCATCCTCACCCACCATCATGGACAAGAAGAGAAATAAAACCTTGCCAACAAATACAATCCTTGCCTTTGTTCTACCAAAGGTTGGTGTTTTTGTAAGAAATTCCCTCTTCTTTTGTGTAACTCAGTATGACATTTGTTCTGCAACGTATTCCAGTGACTGGGCTCTCCCTCTGGTGAGAGCTGACCTTCTGGGAACTGGTACCTACGTGGAGCCTCCTTTCCTGGGGTCAGACAAAGATGGAGACTCAGTGGGCAGACGGGAGGTGGATCAAAGATGGACTTAGCCCTCTGTAGAAGGGGGTCTTGTGGTTTGTGTGTTACTCAAGAAGCCTGATTTGATTCATTTTGTCGGTGGTTTTGTCTCTGTTCCTCAAACCATCCAAATTGGCCAACACATAGGGATTCAACCAAAAAGGAGGAGGCAAAGTGGGCTGCAATTTGGAAATTGTGAAATGCTTTTCCCAATGATTCCAAACTGCTCCCTGACACAAAAGCCCATGCTTTCAATACCAATGTTCTCCCCGGGATTCTGTATGCCACCAATCAAATTATGGGGGCCCCAAAGGGGATCCAAAGGGGAAAGAAAAAACAGACAAATAGGTCTTAGCATATTACCAACAATAACACACATAAAAAGGAGAGTGAGCTACATCATCAAAGATAGGAGTGACTAGAAAAGGAAGCGAGCTCCACAAAGAGAGCAAAGGCACAGTGATGCAGGGGAAAGAACGGTGAACTTGGTGCCTTTAGGACTGAGTTCCAATCCTGATTTTTGCCACATACCACCTTTGTGCTCTTGAAAACATCAAGCCTTGAAATGCTGTGCAACCTCCTGGCTCCTTGAAAGAGAACAGCCTAGCAATCAGAATAGAAAAAAGTCAAGGGGGATCAAGAATGCCCATTATCTGGACCATATCAGAAAACCTGGATATTTCTATATGATAACCTCACTTCCCCTTTTGTGTTATTTCCTCCAGTAGAACATTAGCTCCTCAGGATTGTGTAATTTGAATCCTTGGACTTCATCTCCCAGAATTCCTTTCCTTTTCATGCCCAAGTTGTGTGCTTATGTTGTTTGTGTATAGTTGTGTATAACCCCGTCCTGGCTCTCTTTTTCCCACATGCACAGCTGAGAAAGCTGATTTTCTTTACGGAGGCTTTTCTTCCCTTATTTCAAGTTATTATTAATAAACTTTATAAAATATAATACTTGGAGTATTGGGGTATTCATTTTTAATCTTACAGGATCAAGGGCTAATTTGCTTGTATTCGTATCCCTAGAAGTTAATACAGCACTTGGCACCTAGTAGGAGCTTAAGACAACTCAAGATAAGCTTAAGCTTGTGAAAGGAATGAGCTGTAGCCTGTCCCTGTAAGAGTATCTATACTCAGGACACATAAAGAACTCACATTCTGCTGGGGTCTTGGAATGCTGTGGTCCATTTGTCATAGGAACAGAGATTCAGAGGCAGAAGGTACCCGAGAGGCCACTTCATCAAGTCCCTTCATTTTACATATGATAAAAAAAAAGCCCAGAGAGTCCATATTGTTTCCCTTGTATCATGCTGCCTCTTATTTGCTTTTCCTGTAAAAATTAGAGAGGGCACAAAGTATGACCCTAGAGAAAACCCAAATACCCCAGAATTCCCCTAAAACAAAAGGCTGTTCATTTCAGAACTATTGTAGGTGGGGATTCCACGTATTGGGTGGTTTTCCTTAAACCCTTGCCTTCTGTCTTAGAATCGATGCTGAATATTGGTTCCAAGACAGAAATGTAACAAGGATAGGGAATTTAGTTTACGTGACGTGCCCAGGATCACATAGCCAGGAAGAGTCTGAGGTCAGATTTGAACCTGGGACCTCCTATCTTCAGATCTTGGGCTCCATCCGCTGAGCCACCTAACTGCCCTCCTCCTATGTTGTTTGTAGCAAACGACTCATCCTCACAAATAAATATTGTTCAGAACGAATGAAATGAAAGAACAACTAAACATTGTTCTTGCCCTCCTCTCAGAGGATGTGCCTGCATCCCTGCTGTAGTTATCCGTGCAGCATGTGCCTGTCCTTGTTTTCTTCTCTCCTACAGAGTTAAGAGGATTGAGTGAAGGACGGCAAAGCTTTTGTTTCCGTAGGACACCATTGTAACCAGTAGGGAGCTGCCGAGATATTATATTGCACATCATCTTTGGGTGGCAAAGTACCTCATGCTAATAGAAGCCTGTTTTGAGTTTATTGATCTCATTAACATATTTTTTTCCTGCTCTTAACCTCAGTTGACTCCAGTGGAAAATCTGAGAAGAGCACTTTCCACAATGCCTGGGAAAAGACAGAGGAGCCGGCTGTCGATACGTGGAAGGGCAATGGGTTTTTTCCTGATCACTAGTCATTGATGGACACTGAGACTAAAGAGAAATATCTTATTTTTGTCTATAGTGGTTGCCCAGCCCAATCAACCAACAAATATCTATAAAGCACCTATTATGTACCAGAGACTGTATTAACACAGATATAACACAGGTATTGTGTTAGGTACTGAGGAAACAAAGACAGAAATGAAACAGTCCTTGTCCTCAGGGATCTTACATCCTATTGAAGTCTTGGGATGTTGAATCTCAGTCCTTTAATACCATTTAAATTTCTCACAACATTTTCTCACAAATTCCAATTAAATGTCTCACAACATTTAATTAAGTGGACTTTGTTTAACTACTGGAAGGGGACTAAAGGTCGAGTTTATCAAATAAATGTTCCAGGTCCTCTTCAGGATGGTACCTCTGCCATGTGGGTCATTGGGCAAAGTCTTTCCCTCAACAAAATATCTTTGAATTAAAAAAAAAAAAAGAAAAGAAAAAATCATCGTTCTAGAGATAAAATGAATAGGATTCTTTGTCATAAGTCCTTCAGAATTATCCTGGATCGTTGTATTGCTGAGAGTAGCCAGGTCTTTCACAACTGTAGACCCATGATTTTTTTTTTTAAACAATGAATGGTGTTATATTGAATCTCTGGGATCTTGAAGTTCACCTTTGATTGACAAATAAGCCAGTTGGATGGAATGTTCCCAGGGAAGTCATGCGAAAGGCAGGAGGAGGGGCAGTTGAGAACCCTGAGCAGAAGTTCTGGGTCTTTGACCTATGCTGAGGCTGGAGATCAGTGGATCCTGGTCTTGGAGTGAGAGGGTGCAACATCTCTCTACAAACTCTTCCTGTACTTGAGATTCCGTTTCAACCTGTACCTGACCACCACCTTGGTGTCTACTGCCCCTAGATATTAGGAGTTTCATCATCTAGATATCTAGGTTTCCCAGGGCCTGGGAGGGATCCGGGAAGTGGGCAGGAGACGAAGAAGAGGGTGGACATAACTCAACTGTAAGGCTGAAGATCTATTGAAGAAGAAGCCAAAGATATCCCAGCAGTTCACCTACTCGGGTTTAGTCCTGGCCAGGCTGAACCAGAGGGAAGCTACATTGATTCTTCATCTGCCAGCAGTTGAGATTTCATTAGCAACCAGTAGAATAGGGTCTCCTATACCACAGTCCTTTACCCTTATCCTTCTTGTTAATATAAAGTTTAAAGTACTTTCCTAAAGCAGTGTCAAAACTTGTTTTGGGAAGGGAGAAATTGCAGTCAGAATACAAGGCATTATTCTAACTAAAGAGCCCAAATCAATATATCAATTAACCCCAGGTGGGTCCTGAAGGGATAAACCTCTTAGACCTGAAGGATCCTGCCTGGGCAACTGTTATAAGGGAGAAGGGTCAGCTTATCCTCTCTGTACATCAATTTACCATCTCAAATAGATCAAAAGACTCCCAAATAATTATAACAGTTTTTGGCATAGCCAGGCTTTGGACCTGTTGAATTAGAGAAAGGATAATGGGAATTGTAAGGATTACATTTATCCTGAGCACTCTTGCCATGTTTGTTTATTCATTCACCCAGGGAGTGATGAGGCTCTGGTGTTACACAATACCAGAATATGTAGTGAAATTAGTAAAGATATATGACACCTATAGATATCTAACTATATCATTGGCAGAGTTTCTATCCTACCTGCCAATGGTGGTTGTAGCTTTGGTGGCTTTCCTACAGACAATTTTAGCTTTAAAGAAAATTTATACTTGGGTTAATGGCAGAGCAAGAACAGATACAGAGAATGTCATGTCTTTAATGAGGGATCAGTTAAAGATGATGATTGAGATTAACAATAAAATCAGACTTGGACAGGAATTGGACAAACACACCATCTTACAGTTAGAACTTATACAAAACATGTATCTCCCTAAAGAAAATAAGGCTAAGAAGACAATGGTTGACATGAGCACACAGACTGAAAATGAAGCTGACACAGAGACTGGTGTGGCTACTCAGACTGAGGAGGGGGCAATGGCATCGGCTACTGTGACATTGTTTCCCGTTGTGGACCAAACTCAGTTTAGGGCAGATGGTGAAGCTGTAAATATGAAAACGTATGAGGCTTTTACAGCACAAGATTTGGAGGTGCTGAGGAAAAGATTTCCCAAGTTTTTTCTCTTACCTTACAACGCGACCAAAGAGTTAAAAAGGACATTCATTCTTTTTAACCCATCATATCAGGACGTTGAATTTGTATTAAAGGAATTCTTTACACCTAGTGAAAAAGCCAGGTTCATTGAGGAAACGAGATCAAATCCTGTATTAATGGACTGGCCTAGAGACCATTCTGCCATTGACTTAAGCTCACCAGAAAGCATGAGGACACTTGTGAAATGTAGATCTGACCTTTTGGAAGCTGTAAAAATTCACGCAAAGAAACCTAACAGCTGGTGTAAATTTGAGAAGATGAGCCAGTCTGAGGAGGAACATCCTAGCTTATTTTTAGACAGACTGATGGAAAATTCTGAAAACTTATTGGGATTTAATAGAGACAGAGCAGATGAGGCTGTACCACACATTAAGAGGCAATTTATAAAAGGTGCAAGTATCCCATTACAGGTATATCTCAGGCAGAGCTGTCCTCAGTGGGAAGAGTTAGCATTCCTGCTAGTACAGACGTCCATTACATTCTATTTTACCACAGTGTATCCGTCTCTGTGTACAATGTTCTTCTGGCTCTGCTCCTTTCGCTCTGCATCAGTTCCTGGAGGTCTTTCTAGTTCACATGGAATTCCTCCAGTTTATTATTCCTCTGAGCACAATAGTATTCCATCACCAGCAGATACCACAGTTTGTTCAGCCATTCCCCAATTGAAGGACATACCCTCCTTTTCCAGTTTTTTGCTACCACAAAAAGCGCGGCTATAAATATTTTTGTACAAGTCTGTTTATCTATGATCTCTTTGGGGTACAAACCCCAAATCAAAGGGCAGGCATTCTTTTATAGCCCTTTGAGCATAGTTCCAAATTGCCATCCAGAATGGCTGGATCAATTCACAACTTCACCAGCAGTGCATTAATGTCCCAGTTTTGCCACATCCCCTCCAACATTCATTGCTCTCCCCTTCTTTCATTTTAGCCAATCTGCTAGGTGTGAGGTTATACCTCAGAGTTGTTTTGATTTGCATTTCTCTAATTATTAGAGATGTAGAACACTTTCTCATGTGCTTAGAAACCAGTTGTATTTAAATAAATTATTAAAATATTTTTTATAATTCTAAGTTCATGGATCTAGGTCAAGACCTTCTAAACAAGACTCTTTTTAAATTGATGTTTTCATTAACAAACATTTCTTTTCCTTCCCTCCCATGTTCCTCTTTTATTGATGAGAAAAAAGAAAATAAAAGATTTGAACAAATATGCATGACTACACAAAGTACATTCCTCCATGGGCCATGACTAAAAATAGATTCATTTTGTACCCTGAGTCCATCACTTCTCTGTCAGGAGGTGGGTAATTAAGGTATTTGTTGGCATGAAATTGTTTTCTTTTCATTCAATTTTACCACAGTGTATCAGTCTCTGTGTACAATGTTCTTCTGGCTCTGCTCCTTTCACTCTGCATCAATTCCTGGAGGTCTTTCCAGTTCATATGGAATTCCTCTAGTTTATTGAATTGTTTTCTTTTCAGAGAAAATGGCAGGTATAGGAATGCATTTCTCAGAGTAAGTTCCTCTTTCTCCTGTGTAAAGCCATGGGGATCTTTACCAAACATTTCCCAGAAATGCAGTAAAAAATTGGAAACTCATTATCCTCTATGAGTTCTTCCCAGAGTTACAAAAATCCTCCGCTATCCCTGCGATGCTTAGACAATCACATCCCTGGAGGCATCCTTTGTCAATGTATTCTTCTTGCCAGGCAAAAATAGAGAGCATCATCAGGAATGACAAATCTGAGGAATTCAGAGAATTGTGGGGTACCTGCTGCTCTCTAGGATGGAGTTCCACGGTCTTTTGGGGGTTGCATTATTATTGTTGTTGTACATACATTCTTCTAGTTTTTGCTTTCTTACTTTTTATTAGTTTGTCAAGCATTCTAATATTTCTTTGTGTTCTGTCTAGCCTCAATGTATCTCCTATCTACTCATCTGGGTATCTTTTTTTTCTCCCTCTACAGAGGCCATATGTTCTGGAAAGGCCTTTTTCATTTTGGACTTTGTATTCTCTGGGCCCCGAATATAGTAGATATTTTCACTTTTCTGTCTCAACCTGTGATTTTTGGATGAGGAAACTCCCAGGGAGGAAACCTTCTTTGCTAATGCAACTATCCTGTGACTCATAGAAAACACACAAGATTTATTGATCAAATTCTTGATCATATGTGCGCATGGTTTGTAGCACTCTAAAACAATTACAGCAGGAACATTAAGGACCACAGATCACAGATCACCATTAACAGATATAATAATAACGAACATGTTTGAAATATTTCCAGAATGACCGAAATGTATCACAGAGACACAAGATGTGAGCACAAGTTGTTGGGAAAATGGTGCCGATAGATTTGCTTGATGCAGGGTTGCCACAAACCTTCAATTTTTAAAAAACCACAATATTTTTGAGACAATAAAATGGCCAGCTCTCTATTCTTGAAGCCAGGCTACTTCTTAACTTTTTAAAAATTAAAAAAAAAATTATGAGAGTTTTATTTCAGCTCCAATTGCTGTAGATTCTCATTTTCCCTTTTTTGATACTGACATTTTGGTTTGCTTTTCCTTTTTACAAATAAATCAATGTTATCACTTAGCTATTTAACTAGTTTTTTTAAGGTACTAGTTTTGATTTTTTCTTTTGCTCTCAATTCTTTTAATCTTGTCTTTGAGTTTGAGAAATTTAGTATGTAGAATTTTTTTATCTGTTGCCTCGTTATTTAAAAAATATTTTCCTGATTATACGTAATAACAATGTTCAACATACATTTTCTGAAATTATAAAACCCATATTGGCTCCTTCTCTCCTACTTCCCTGATATAAAACCCATATTGGCTCCTTCTCTCCTACTTCCCTGAGATGGTAAGCAGTTTGATCTGAGTTGTAAATGTATGGTCGTGCAAAACATATTTCCATGTTGGTCATTATGAATACTCCTCAATTTTTAAATCATTCATCCTTACAAATGGATGATTGCTAAAATCTTTAGCCCCTGATTTGGGCTTATCACCCTCCTGATTTGGTCCTTATAAGAAAGAAGAAAATATTTCCTCTTTTAAGAGTGGAGTAAATGACTTCTCCTGATTTGATATTTGCATGAGGTAAGGATAGGGATAGGAATTAGGCTTGTGATTTCATTGTTATAGCAAACACCTTAGTGAGAAAACTTCCTCTGCAATGCAAGGTGGCGCCTCCTCTGCAAATCTGTAGTCACAGAAAGTTGCTGATTTTCTGGCTCTGAAGCCAGTTTTTTATCAACTATCTCATGCTGCCTTTAATTGAAGGTTAGAAGTGATTCTGTATTTCTAAAAGCATTGAAGCTTCTCTCCGCAATCCACCATACTCGAGCTCGGTTATTGTTTGGACTTGTCATGGATTATCATGAAATGCCCTGTCTCTTTCTACTGGTGGGAACTGTTGTTATTTCTGGATGAACCAAGTATTTTTCTGTTAGAATCAGAGACATATATGAAAGGGACTATGGAGAACCTCCTAAAATTGTTCTTCACATGAGGAAATCAGGGACCTGAGAGGTCAATGTAGGAAGGCTGGAGATTGAGAAGAATCTTTGGGGGCCTCTTCCAAGAAATGCCCTCCTCAATCAGAAAGCAAGGAATAGAGAAAATGAATGTGGATACTCAGACCTCCAGGAAGGAATAACTGCTCAGGAAGAACAGTGACTCCTTGAACTCTTGAGAGATCTTTAGGAATTTTTGGATTTAAAACTCTAAAAGAGACATCAAAGGGGCATCTAAACCAATTTCCTTATTTAAAGACGAGAAAACAGGCCTATGAAAATTAAGTGACTTCACCAAGATAACACAAAAAGTAAATTGTAGAACTGGGTTTCAGACTCTAGTTCCTCTAATGTCCTTTTTCTCTTACAACATGGTAGTTTTCTTTCTCCTTCTCCTCCTTCTCCTTCTCCTTTCCTTCTCCTCCTCCTCCTCCTCCTTCTTTCTCCTTCTCCTCCTTCCTTCCTTCCCTTCCTTTCCTTCCTTCCTTTCCTTCCTTCCCTTCCTTTCCTTCCTTCCTTTCTT
>NC_058132.1:657786661-657828706 GCF_016433145.1 Gracilinanus agilis
TTCCTTCTTTCCTTCTTTCCTTCTTTCTTCCTTACTTCTTTCATTTTGAGTCAGGGGGCCATAAAGATAAAAAGAGATTGATCAGTCCTGGCAGCCCAACCAACAAAGTTCACATAGTCCAGGAGTCTGAGAGCTGGATTCCATACTCAAGTTAAGAAACTTGGACCAGACTAACTAGAAAAAAATGAAAGAAAGAGGGGTTAGATGGCAAAAAGGGTGTTCTAAGAAAGATCAAGACCTGGCTTCCATTTATATTGAAGAATAGGAATTATTCCTGATCCATTTTTTATTATTGAAAGTCAAGTTGGAAAGACTCATTTTATTGACCTTCATCCTCTACACAACTGCCATAATGACTTTCTTAAGGCCCAGGTTCCAGAGGCATCTAAGTGGGATAGTGGATAGAATGCCAGGTTTGCAGTTGGCAGGATCTGGGTTCAAATCTAGCCTCAGAAACATCCTTGCTGTGTGATCCTGGACAAGTCACTTAACCAGCCCTTGCCATTCTCCCTTAGAGTTGTTACTAGCATAGATAGGAAAGATTTAAAAGAAAAAAAAAACCTCTTCCTTTAGAGTTTCCTTTAGAAAAAGGGATGGACCTTTTACTTCATTGAAACAAGGTACACCAGCAGGGAGAAACTTTCTCTACTAATGCACAGCAGCATCTCTGCCTTTATCACCTGAGCGAGTTGTCCTGGGCACCGAGAGATCAGTTTTCTTGCTTGTGGAGGTCTTCCTGGCTCTCCATCCATTATAACACATTATCTGAGACGATGTACAGGAGGGATGTATGGTTACCTGAAAGAAAGCAGAGGAGAAGGAGAGACTTTGGAAACATTTGTCCTTTCCTCAGGAGGCACTGAGTGAGTGGAAGCCAAATCAAAAGAGGATGGCGAGAATTTTGAAGATGGTCCTGTGGCTCAGCCTCAGGCAGAAAGAAAAAGAAAGTGGTGGCCTGGGTGACAAATTGTCTCTGAGCCTCTACTGCTGGCAAGAGCCTCCTTTCCTTTCCTTCCTTCCCCCTGCCCTATGCCCATGACTTTACATGGATATTCTCCCCCCCCCCCCCCCCGCCAGATTTTTATAAAGTCATCAGCAAGCATTTAGGAAAAGCCTCCGATGTGCCAGGCACTATGCTAAGTCCTGGGCATGTGAGGTGAGGCAGAAGCAGTCCCTGCTTTCAAGGAGCATCTAATCTAGTAAGGAAGGAAGGTAACAAGAAAACCTCTGCATACAGACTCTCTCTCTCCCCCCTCCTCCACCGCCCCCCGTATAGACGTATGTATGTACATACAAATACATCAGCATCATCTTGACTTTTGCCTTGCCCTTGGGACGGAAGTGGACAGTGACAGAAGCAGGGACTTCATGCTCTGAAATCTTGATTGCTCACTAGTTAGCAAACCCTGCAAAAATATGCATCAGTCATCTATATTGTTCTCGTACTGTTCTGTCCCACCCCTGTATCCTCTACGCAGCTGATAAGGGCATTCCAGGAGGGTGGCGAGACCTCTCCGAGGCTGACAAATGATGGCAGGTAGAACAATGGAGGGAACATAAGACATGGGCACGGAAAACTCTGGCAGTCCAGGGGAATCTCCCAAACCTGGGCATCTCCCTTATTCTCTTTTTGCTGCTCTTAAGTTCCCCTATGATGTGTCAGACCCCCGAACATGCCTCGATCTGGATTTGGTCCCTCTTCCTTTACACCCATTTTCCGGGGTTTTCTGCCTGGAATTCCCTGAAACACCCAGGGGTGGGCTCTTTTGGGAAAAGGTGGAGAATTCCCTGGAATAGGAGGTGAGCAGCCCCCAGACCCCCAATAAATAGGCCAATCGTGATCCATGGCTTGGGCCATTCCATCCACCTAGGCTATTCCTTACCTTAAATTTCTTTCTCTTTCAGAATAATTGATGTAGCTCCTGGACTAACCTAAAGTGACCCATCTGCACTGCCATGGCAACTCCTGTGAATCCATCAGCAAAGATGGTTTCCTCCCTTTTTCTTTTGCACCAACTGGAAAGGTTCCGGCTCTGAGGCATGTCAGAGATGTATCATTGGGTTCTCCTGGATTCCCAAGAGTTCTGGGGCAGTGTGGAGGGTTATGACATATCCCCCATCCAACAACACCTCTAGTTTGGCATCTCTGAACACACCATCATTGATTGAGTTGGAAGGAGGGACAACAGAAAAAGGGGAGAGTCTGATCTGTGCCTTGGCTCATTTATTGTTTTCCCAGGAATAGGGCTCTGCTCTTATATCACTCGTTTGACTCATCAAAACACATCTCTATCCATTTCCCAGAATCAAAGGTTTCTCTCTGCACAGATTCCAGTGAGCAGAAGGAGCCTTGGTGCTGTGTTCTTTGGGTATTCCAGTTGAGTCTCTGAATTTTATATTCAAACTAGGAAGACCATTTTTGAGTTTTACATGACTTGAATTTTAATCCGCCTGTAAAATAAGCAACTTACATGAACATATTATATGCGTATCTTTTCTTCAGATACCACATTTGTTATAAATGTTGTAACACAGGTGTGTCGATAGTGGATCCTGGATGGAACTGGCTTCTTTTATGAAGAATATCATTCTGCATGAAGACTCAATGAATCCAAGCCTGTGTCATGCCTATGTGCATGCCCAATTAAACAATGGAAATAAAATTGTTTTGGTGAGCTTAAAAAAATCCACAGAATTGTAGTGACTCAAAATAAACACGAGATGCACAGATTTAGAAACATGTCCATCCCAAATGTTCATATGAGCTATTTGTGCCTGACCTGTGGCAGAAGTCGTCTTTTCTTTCTTTCTTTTTTTTGGGGGGGGGGATTTTATTTAATTAATTAAGTTAGAATATTTTCTCATGGTTACAAGATTCGTGCTCTTTCCCTTCCTTTCCCTCCCTCCCATAGCCAGTGATCAATTCTGCTGGGTTTTACATGTGTCATTGATCAAGATCTATTTCCATATTATTGGTATTTGCATTAGGATGATCATTTAGAGTCTACATCCCTATTCTCGTCAACCCATGTGATCAAGCAGTTGTTTTTCTTCTGTGTTTCTGCTCCCACAGTTCTTTCTCTGAATGTGGGTAACATTCTTTTCCATAAATCCCTCAGAATTTCCTGGGTCATTGCATTTCTGCCAGTAGAGAAGTCCATTACTTTGGATTGTACCTCAGTGTATCCGTCTTTGTGTATAATGGTCTCCTCATTCTGGAAGAAGTCTTCTGAACCTGTATTGGTCTGATCAGCCACAGGTGGACACTCTGTACATTGACCCCAACATAGAGCTGCCATTTTGGTCCTCTGAGTATGAAGGATAACAACCAATCAAATTAAAGAAATTAATTCAGACCATTCATTGGAAGTTCAAATACTGAAACTGAAATTTAAATATTTTGGCCATATAATGAGAAGACAGGACTCATTGGAAAAGCCCCTGATGTTGGGAAATATTGAAGATAAAAAGAAAATGAGATGACAGAGGATGAAATGGATAGATATTGTCATGGAAATAATAAACATAAACTTGGACAGACTGCAGGAGGATAGAAGGATGCTATGGTTCTTGGGACCATGAAAAGTCAGACATGATTGAACAAGAGCAACAAATCCTTAAAGATCTCATATGCTAACAAGGGAAGACAGCACATAAAGAAGAGCAGGAAAGGGCTGGAGTACACATCCAGAGATCCCTAACTCCCTGGGAAAGTATCCTGGAAGTGAGCATAGTCTGATTATTTTGAATATCCTATGAATTTCATTATTGTTTGTTTCTTATTTGCTTATATGCATATTTGTTTTGTTATATGGATATGCATGCCTTCACCTGAGACAGGTGAAGGTATCATAACCAACACGAAATTCAGTATCTATGACATTGCACGTAAAAGGGATGAATTCACACATGGGAAGAAAATGGAGTGTAGAAAGGATCAAAAAATAGGACCTGACATTGTGTTGTTAACAAGAAACACACTGAAAATGAGAGACATATGGTGAAGATGAGGGCCTGGAGCAGAATATACTGTGCCTCAGCGGATCCAGAGAAGGCAGGGCTAAACAGGATATAACCAGAAGGTATGAACAGGACTATATTAGGTTGGGGGTAATATGGATAATGCAGCATTATCCATATTGGACTTGTATGCACTAACTTATTAGAGCATCTAGATTGTTTAAAGGAAAAACTAAATCAGATGGAAAGATGGAAATAGATAACAAAGTAATAGTGGGAGACTTTAATTTTTCCTTCCAGAACCAGATAAATATAATGAAAAAATAAATAAGAAAGAAGTTGGGGAGATGAATAAAATCTTAGATAAGTTAAATATGATAGTTATCCGGAGAGCCCCCACACATCTGCAGAGGGCTAGCAGTAGATCTAAGCCTGAGTATATGCATAATTCAGACATAGTTTTTGGTGGGATCACAATGGTTTAGAGAGCATAAATATTCCAGAAAAGTCTTACTCTAACACTCATCATACTATGGAGGTAATCCTTCATTCCTGAGGGTTGAGGCATTAGAACAAAAGTTCCACCGAGTATAATCTAGCTGGAAAGACTTGGTTTTGGAAAATGTATGGACCCGGCAATAGATTGTGTCTGCTGCCCAAGGATTAATCTAGATAAATGTATATTTTTTTATTTGAAAAACTTTAATTAATTAATTTAGAATATTTTTTCATGGTTCATGATTCATGTTCTTTTCCTCCCCTTCTCCCACCCCCCTCCTGTAGCCAATGAGCAATTCCATTGGGTTTTACATGTGTCATTGTTTTATTTTATAACATTTTATAGCATTTTATAACATATGTCATTTTATAACAAGTCTGGTAATATATGCTAACTGGAAACCAGATTGGTTGAGTTGATCAAATGAAATGCTGATAGGAACACAGAGAAACAGGCCTAATATTACATTGCTTGAGCAGCTGTGAATTGTTTTTTAGAAAACAAGGTGGAAATCTACATTAAGAGCTGTAAAGCTGTTCATGATCATTAACCTAGGAATCCCACTACCAGGATTAGGCCCTAAGAACATTATTGAGAGTGTAAAAATCTGTGTATATATGAAAATATTCGTGGAAGCATCGTAATGATAAAATAACTAGAAATAACAAAAATGCACGGTTTGGGAGAAATGGCTGAATAGATTGTGATATTTGTATGTAATGATTGTATTATGTTACCAGAAATGGCAAATATCGAAAATATAAAGAATATAAGGGAAACACATGAAGAGATGAAAAGAGAATAAGAATAATAGCACGATTAAATTAAAAAAGATAGCAGTCACAAGATTAAGAGAAAAAAGTATATAAGTAAAAGAAATCAAAAGGGAACTAAAAAACAGAGGGCGTTTATATTAGTACATGTATAGAATTTACATATTTTAAAACAAATTGTAAATAATGTGGAGTTTGTGGTTTTGCACATAATTTTTTTTGCATTTGTTTATTTAACTTTTTCATTGGTAGTGGTGATTACTAAGTATGTAATTTTAAAAATTGGAAAAAAAGCTATTGATTTTACATAATCAAAATTGTCTATTTTTTCTCTTTATCTTTTCTCTAAACTATCTTTGGTTAAAACTTCTCAACCACAGGAGAGAAACGCATGTGTCACCATTGTCCTCTAGTTTAAAAAAATTATGTCATTTCATATTTTGATCAAAGATCTGTCTGCCTTTGGATTGTTTCCGCATTGCAACAGAGCATTATATTTACTAATTACTAAGCCTGGGAAATTCTTTTTTCCATTTCTCTAAGAGTTCCTATTGAATTGTAGACACTCCCAAACTTTTGAGTATGTTCTTGGGTTTATGAAACACTGGGCTATTGAATTCAGTTATTTTTAGTTCAGGATTTTATCTATTCTGAGTATAGACTGCCTTTCTTTTTAAAAAATAATATATTATTTCCCCCCTATTAACATGTAAAAACAATTTGAACATTTACTTTTAAATTCTTTTTTGAAAATTCTTTTTAAATTCCAAATTCTTTCTTTTCTTCTGATCCTCCCTCTCTCATTGTCTTCTTATCCTCCTCACCTGTCTGGTAACATGAAGATATACTTTCTAGTTTTTTAAAAAACAGTGCTAAATAGTTTTGGTGATTATTGTTTTATAATGTCATTTAATGTCTGAAAATGATAATCCCTTGTCATTCCTACCCCCCTTATTCTCCTAGAGATTCTAAAACTATTGATTTCCCAAATGAATTTTAGTATCTTAAAAAAAGTTAGTGTTATTTATTAATCAATGATTTATTGATGGTTTTTATTATTGATTTTAAATATCACATTCATTTCAAAATATGCTACTCCCCTAACTCTCTTTACTACACTGAGCTATCAAAACAAACACACATATCAAATTGAAGCTAAGTGTATCCAAAGCTCCTTGCTATAATCTATCTCTGAAAAGAAGGGAGGGAGAATTTTTTTTCTTGTTTGACACCAAATTTGTTTATTATGATTATCCATGATTCAGTTTTTTTTTTCAATTTTAAACCCTTAACTTCTGTGTATTGACTTATAGGTGGAAGAGTGGTAAGGGTAGGCAATGGGGGTCAAGTGACTTGCCCAGGGTCACACAGCTGGGAAGTGTCTGAGGCCGGACTTGAACCTCATGATTCAGTTTTTTAATATTTTATTTTTTCCAATTACATGTACAAACATTTTTTTTTTACATTTGTTATAAAAAATTTTGTGCATCTAATTCTCTCACTCTTTCCCCTTCCCTCTCATTGAGAAGGCAAACAATTTGATATAAATTATACATATGCAATCATGCAAAACATATTTCCATATTAGTCATGTTGTGAAAGAAAATACAGAACCATAAATCCCCCAAGAAAAATAAAGAAAGCAAAAAAGTATGCTTTGATCTGTAGTCAGACTTCATAATTCTTTCTTTGGGGTAGATAGCATCTTTTCATCCTCTGGAGTTGTCTTAGATCTTTGTTTTACTGAGAATAGCAAAGTCATTCACAGTTGATCATTGTACAGTATTACTGTTCCCGTATGCAATATTTTTCTGGTCTTGTTTACTTCACTTTGCATCAGTTAATGTATGCCTATCCAGGTTTTTATGAAAACATTCCGCTCATCGTTTCTTATAGCACAATAGTACTTCATTACAAGCACATACTACAACTTGTTCAGTCATTGTCTGATTGAAGGACATCCCTTGATTTTCATTTTTTTGCCACCACAACAAAAAGTTGCTATAAATATTTTTGTTCATAGAGGTCTTTTTCTTTTAAAAAATCTCTTTGAGATATAGCCATAGTAATAGTATTGCTAGGTCGAAGAGTATAAAGAATTTTATAGTACTTTGGACATACCATTTGGCCCAACAATATTACTACATAGTTCCAAGACTTCAGTCCCCACAATGGTTAGTCTAGTTTACAACTCCACCAACAGGGTATTAGTATCTAAATTTTTCTACATTCCCTCCAGCATTTGTAATTTTTCTTTTCTCTTACATTAGCTGGTACCTTGATGGTTGTTGTTTAGTCATTTGAGTTGTGTCTGACTCTTTGTGATCTCATTTGGGTTTTCTTGGCAGAGACACTAGAGTGGTTTGCCATTTCCCTTTCTAGCTCATATTTCAGAGGAGGAAGCTGAGGCAAACAGGGTTAAGTGACTTGGCCAGGCACACATAGCTAATAAGTTTCTATAGCCAGATTTAAACTGAGGAAGATGATTCTTCCTGACTACACCCAGCACTCTCACACCTAGTTACCTGGTGGTACCTCAGAGTTGTTTTAATTTGCATTTCTCTAATAAACAGTGATTTAGAGCATTTTTATGACTATAGCTAGCTTTGCTTTCTTCTCTGAAAACTTCCTTTGCACATCCTTTGACCATATTAGATGAGGAATTACTTTTATTCTTATCAATTTGACTCAATTCTTTACACGTTTCAGAAATGACTCCTTTCTCAGAGAAATGATATAAAAATTTCTCCCAGTTTTCTGCTTTCCTTCTAATCTTGGATGCATTGGTTTTGTTTGTGCCAAAAATGTTTTAATTTAGTAGAATCAAAATTACACATTTTATATCCTGCAATGTTCTCTATACCTTGTTTGGTCATACTTTCTTCCCTTATCCATATCCAACTGGTAAACTATTCCATGCTCCCCTAATTTGTATATGGCATCACTCTTTATGTCTAAATCACATAATCCACTCTTTTATCTGCTTCCATTTTATGGGTGAGTTCATTCCATTCATAGTCACAGTTACGATGACTAACTCTTACAGTTTCTCTTTCCTATTTCTCTTTTTATACTTCTCATGAAAATTTCTATTCAGCTCTGGTCTTTTTTATACTTCTCATGAAAATTTCTATTCAACTCTGGTCTTTTCACCAGGAATGCTTGAAAGCCTATATTTCATTAAATATCCATTTCCCCTCCCAAAGTATTATACTCAGTTTTGTTGGGAAAGTGATTCTTGGTTCTAACCCTAGCTCCTTTGCCCTCTAGAACATCACTTTTGCTATAGAACCTGTTAAATCTTATGTTAAACCTAACTGTGGTTCCATGATATTAGAATTGTTTCTTTCTGACTGCTTGCTGTAAAGATTAAAATTAATATGCAATAACTATATTATTTTTATAAAGTTTATTAATAATAACTAAAGTAAAAAAATCTAGCTAACTCAGCCTGGGTCGAGAGAGAAGTGAGACAGGGGTGGAGTTATAGAACTTATAAACAAAATGTGACCATGCAATGTGGTGGAGAGATTAAAAGGAATTCTAGGAAATATAGTTCAAAGGTACAAAATATCTAATTAATACATTGCAATATTTCTTCTTTGAATTAAGAGGTCTGGAATTTGGTTATAATGTTCCTATAAGTTTTCATTTTAGGTTCTCTTTCAAGAGGTGGACACTGAATTCTTTCAAATTCTATTTTACCCTCTGGTTCTAGGATATTAGGATAGTTTTCCTTGATAATTTCTTGAAATATGATGTCTAGGGTCTTTTTTTGATCATGGCTTTCAGGTTGTTTATTTTTGGGCCTCTTTTACTATTTGGCCTATACTGTTTTTCAAGTAGTTATTTTATTCAGTATTTTTGTGCCTGTTTTACTAAACCATTGACTCTTTTATTCATGATTTTCTTTCATTACTCTCATTCCATCCCCTAATTTTTCCCTCTACCTGCCTTACTTGATTTTTACTATCTTTTTTTGAGTTCTTCCAGAAAATCCTTTTTTTTTTTTGGCTATCTGAGACCAATTCACATTTTTCTTTTGAAGCTTTGCATTTTTGACATCATCATCTTCTGAGTTTGTGCTCTGATCTTCCCTGCCATCATAGTCTTTTGTGGTCAGTTTCTTTTTTGTTGTTTGCCCATTTTTTTTCCAGTTGATTTCTTGACTTTTACCTTTATGGTAAGTAATTGGGCTCTGCTCTCTCTGGATGAAGGAGGCATTGTTCCAAGCGTCAGGTTTTTTTGTGCTGCTGTTTTCAGAGCTAGTTCTGGAAGTCTATAAGTTTTTAGTTCTTCCAAGGTGATATGGTTTAAGAAGAGGTGTGTTCATTGCTCTCTCAACCTGTGCTCTGGTCTAGGGGCTACCATAAGCACTCTTTTCCATCCTGGAGTTGTGTGTAGGGTCCCCACTCCTGCTAGTATTCCTCTTTTGCCCTGGAACTTAGCACTTGAATTGTATATGGGCAATGCAACAGAGTCCCACACCCAGTGCCAACAAAAGGTTCCCCGTAATCTTCTGATCAGTCGTCTGACCCCCTTGCTGTCTGTGGGCTGAGAGCTCTGGAAATCTCAGCTGCTGATTCAGCTAGTCCTAAAGCTTGCTGCCATCTTGCCTTGTGTAACCTCCTCTGGATTGTGTTCCACTTTCACCTGAGACAGACCCTTCCTGCCAAACTTCTTTTTTTTTTTAAATTTAATTTTATTGATTAATTAAGAAAAATTTTCCATGGTTACATGATTCATGTTCTTTCCCTCCTTTCCCCCCACCCCTCCCATAGCCAACATGCAATTCCACTGGGTTTTACATGTGTCATTGATCAAGACCTATTTCCATATTATTGATATTTGCACTGGGGTGATCATTTAGAGTCTTCCTGCCAAACTTCTAAGTTGTCTTGGCATGGAAAATTATTTCTCCCCATCTTCTTGTGGATTCTGCCACTTTAAAATTTATTTTGAGACATCTCGTTTGGAGGGGAATTTGGGAAGCTCAGGCACATGCCTGAATTTACTCTGATATCTTGGCAATACTATGTATTGGTTCCAAGGCAGAAGAGCAGTAAGGACTAGGCACTAGTGGTTTAGTGTCTGAGGCCAGATTTGAACCCAGAACCTTCCATCTCTAAGTCTGGCTATTCAAAGGGCCACCTACCTTTGTTAGTAAATTCCATGAGTCTAGAACCTCTCAGATTTCCTTCCAGTTGTCCTTTGGGGCCTATGAATTTCTCTGGAGTCAACTAGGCAGAATTATTACAATTATTTAGGACTTCTTCATCATGGCATTCAGGGTAAATGGTTGGAATTGGTGCCAAGCACTCCATCAGCAATTTTGAATGTAGTAGGGTGGAGAAAATGTAATGATCCTGCTAAATTTGAAAAAAAAAAGACCCTTCTCAGTTAGTCAATGCTCTTGGCCCCATGATGGGTCTTTGATGGATTTCCAATATTTAAAAAATAAGCACCATGGGAGTGCTAAGTCTTGTTATTTTTACTGACTCAGAGGGGAGAAGGTCAAGAAAATAATAAATACCATTTCCTGCTTTGCCTTGTGTGGTTCTTGGCAATGTCCCAGTTCAAGTAGTGACCATCTTTGATTCTCCTGAGACTTCGAACATGAAACCGAGGAGCTGGAGGTGGTGTGGCTTCCTGCCACAATCTTGAGCAATATCGGTACTTTCTGTAAGATAGATTTATTTTCTTCCTTCCTGACCTGCCGAACTTTTGTCTACATCACAGGGTGGGAATTTGCGTATGATAGGGATATAGCTTCAGAACTTTAATGAGAAATGATTTTTGCCTTTTGGTAGAACACAGAGCTTCGTGGATATTCATCAGCTTCCACGTTAAAGAAAAAAGTACACCAAAACTTCAGCCATTGAAACATGCTTCCTACTCAGGAACATACTTCAAACCCAGGAGTGTTGCTGCCTCAGTGTCACGGTATCTGCAGAATTAGAAATGTTCTATAATAACAGTGGTAATTACAATTAGTAATTAGCAATTAGCGTAGTACCACCCCTACCCCTAATCTGTGATTTCATCAGTGGTGTGGAAATTTTCTCTACTAATGCAGATCGGCTCTTATCTCTAACTTTATACCATCTCATAGATTTTGAGCTGGAGGAGAGCATTCAGTTTATCTAGTTCAATTTCCTTATTTTATGGATAAGGCATCTGAGACTTAAAAAGTGAGCCATAAAATACATTTGTGTTTTTGAGAAAGAGCATGCCTGGATAAATCAAGCACCAAATATGGTCTCCTCAGAATGTTTGGAAATCAGTATCTCCATCTTATTCATTTCCTATGACAATGACTACAATATCAATTAATATGATACCGTCCCTTCTCCTAAATCCTTTTCTTCTATAGAAAAAGACCTTTTTGAGAGTCTAGGACAAATATTTTTAACCTGGAGTTTGTGAGCTTACTGATTTAATTTTTTCCTTATTAGTATTTCAGTATAATTGGTTTCCTTTGTAATCAAAATGTATTTTATTTTATACATTTGAAAACACGATAGAGAAAGAGTCTACAGGCTTCTCCAGACTGGTTTCCAAAGGGATACGATTAAAAAAAAAAGGCCTAGCAGAAGGTTCAAAAAGTGTTAAGAAAGTCCAATGCAATTTAAGCCCATCAGATATTCACAAGAGTAAATGTAGAAAAATAGGTGCACATTTCTTTCCCTATTCCTCTGAGAAGTCTTCCTATTCTACTCTAGCTTATAAGGATTTCACATATAAATTGTAAGGCTGCATTGATACACCAATGAATATATAGGTCTGGATCAAATGAATAGACTTTGCAAAAACCTTTTTTTTTTATTTTATAGAAACCCCCACAAAGTACAAGTATTTTTATCCTCCTATTCATGATGAGGAGACAAATAGGCTCTGTCTAGCAAACCGACTCTACTGTAGTCCCACAGCTCCTAAGTGTCCAAAGGAAGATTTGAATCCTACTTTCCTGTCTCAGGTCCAGAAGTCTTTGTACTGTGCCATTCTGTTTTTCATGTCTAGTAATGATGTCATGTATTTTAAAACTACACACACAGGGGGCAGCTGGGTAGTTCAGTGGATTGAGAGCCAGGCCTAGAGACGGGAGGGTCCTAGGTTCAAATCCCACCTCAGACACTTCCCAGCTGTGTGACCCTGGGCAAGTCACTTGACCCCCGTTGCCTACCCTCACCACTCTTCCACCAAGGAGCCAATACACAGAAGTTAAGGGTTTAAAATAAATAAAAAAAAACAAAAAAGAAAAAAAAACTACACACACATACACACACAGTGTGTGTGAAGGGGACTGGTTCTGGAGCAGGGATCTGCTGGTAAATATTTAACCACCAGCTTTCCTGGAAAACATATTTAAGCAGAACATACACTCTGCATTATTAACATTTTCTTTATCATTTCCTTAAATCTAGAAAATCGACAAAATTATTAATTAAGATCTGATTTATCAGTTTCTTTGTCAGTTTCTTGGATGCAAATGCTCACACAGATACACACTGAAACTTAACAATTGGCTTTCATGTTTGAACTGGCTGTTGAGCATTCTTGGGTCTGGAGCAGCGGTTCCCAAGCTTTTTTGGCCTACCACCGCCTTTCCAGAAAAAATATTACTTAGCTCCCTGGAAATTAATTTTTTTTTTAAATTTTAATAGCAATTAATAGGAAAGATAAATGCACCTGTGGCCATCACCACTCCCCTGGATTGCTGTGGCACCCACCAGGGGGCGATAGCGCCCACTTTGGGAATCACTGGACTCTGGAGTCAGAGAACCAGGCTTCAGATGTCTCCTTACTTACCATCTGGGTGACCTCAGTGGAATCACCCTTTTGGGGCCTCATCTCTAAAAAGAGGGAGGTTCAGCTAGTGGGTCTCCATTCCTGGTGTAGACTAGGGATCCAATGACATTTCTTGTTTATGAGGATCATCTAATTATGACCTCTGAATGGCCAGAGGAAGGGATAGCTTATGTCTTCCCAATGCCTTCTCTAGCTCCTTCTCCAATTGTAATGACACTTTGGGGGAAGGAAGAGAGAAGAAGTTCAAATACAGTTCACTGGGTTTTTTTTCCTTCTAAGTGACCATTACTATTTCCCAGTGAGGAACTTTGGCTGAACCCTAACCTCCCCACCAGCCCCAAAGGGTCATAAGTTTATTGCTCAGAGTAAACCACTGCTCATAGGGAGGCTTTGGGCCCACACCCTTCTTCTTCCTTCTGCCCTTGAAACAGAAAGGAGAGAACAGAGTGAAATAAAAGAGAATTCACAGAGGAGACCCAGGAAGAACAGTTTTGTTCATGTTTATTGAGCATGGATGGGAGCAGTCAGGGAAGGGAGGGAATGAGAAAAGGAGGCACAGAATTGTTGCCCCACTACCCTCTGCCTGAACCCCCCTGACTGCTGCCCAAGGAGTCCCTGGGAAGGCATTTGCTTTCTTAGTAGGGGAGGGAAGAGAGGAGATCTGTAAACCTGTTTTAATAAATTTCTTTTCTTTTCTTTTCTTTTCTTTTCTTTTCTTTTCTTTTCTTTTCTTTTCTTTTCTTTTCTTTTCTTTTCTNTTCTCTTCTCTTCTCTTCTCTTCTCTTCTCTTCTCTTCTCTTCTCTTCTCTTCTCTTCTCTTCTCTTCTCTTCTTTTCTTTCCTTTTCCCTTTATCTTCTGTCTTAGAATTAACACTTAGTATTGGTTCCAAGGCAGAGGAGCAGTTAAGGGATAGGCAATTGGAGTTAAGTGATTTGACCAGTTTCACTCAGGGCAAATCATTTAATTTCTCTCAGCCTCAGTTACTTCATCTGTGAAATGGGGATTATAGTAGTACCTACCTACTCAGGGATAATAGAAATGAGATAATAAGTAAAATACTTTGTAAACCTCAAAATGCCACATTTGTAAATGCCAGCTATTTTTACTTGGTTTAATAAGTATCCTCTTTTGTAGATACAAATATTGGATTGCGGCTTTAGGATGAACAGAACTATAACTCGGGTCGGACAACTGGGTTCAAGAATCCATGTAAATGACTTGACTTGGATTGGCTTCTTCCTGATACCAAGCAAGACCCTCTGTCTGTGGAGATAGGAGTTTTGAGGAGGTGGACAATGAAGCGGGGGGGGAGGGGACTATGGTGGACTTAAATAGAAAGTTTGGGTGAAAGTAGCTCAAGAACAGAGAGTATCTATGAATCTGGGGAGAGGACTCTGGGAAGGGCTGGATCTGTGCCACAATAGGAAATGAGAGATTATGGGAGAGAGAAAAATCATTTCTTCCTTCTTTCCCTGTACTTTCTTTATTCCTCTTCCTTCTCTCTCCTCTTTTTCCTTTCTTTTTTAAAAATTTCTTCTTCTCTTCTTCCTTCTCCTCCTTGTTCTTTTTTTTTTTAAATTTTTTAAATTATTTTTTTAAACCCTTAACTTCTGTGTATTGACTTATAGGTGGAAGAGTGGTAAGGGTGGGCAATGGGGGTCAAGTGACTTGCCCAGGGTCACACAGCTGGGAAGTGTCTGAGGCCGGATTTGAACCTAGGACCTCCTGTCTCTAGGCCTGGCTCTCAATCCACTGAGCTACCCAGCTGCCCCCGTCCTCCTTGTTCTTCTTTAAAGAAATTTATTCCCTTTATAGCCTCATCTTCCTCTATCCTCCTTCTTGAATTTTTCTCTTCCCACTGAACAAAATATTTATTATTTCCCATCTGGCTGCAATATTTCATCATTCCCCCATACCTGCTTTGAGTATAGGGTTCCCTCCCCCTCCCTTAACCACCATTCTTCCCCTCTGTTTTAGCTTTTTTTTTTTTTAATCTATTGGCTCCCCTATTAGACTGGGAGCTCCATGAGAGTAGGGATTGTATTATGTCTTTCTTTAAGTCCCTGCACACAGCAGGTGCTTAATAAATGCTTATTGACCTAACACATGTGCCACTAGTTCCCAGGGGCTCTGAGCTTCATAAAATTCTTCCTAGACCCAACACAACTACTAGAGTTCGTTCAGCAGGGGGCAAGATGTACCTGCAATTTAGAAAGATCACCATAGAAAGATCAGCTGAATGGCTGATGGGACTGGAGTGGGGAGAGACCAGCCAGGACGCTAGTGCAATATTCTAGGCAAGAGGTGATGAGGATCTCACTTAGAGTTGTGGGTGTAAAAAGATGCACACAAGAGATGCTATAACGAGAGACATGGGACTTTTTCTTATTATGAAAGTAGAAAGAAAAATAGAGAGTAGTAATGGATTGTCTTTGCCCTGCCCTTCTCTTACCACCACTTAATTGTGCCATTTGATTATGTTAAAGAACACATTTCGGAGGCAGCTGGGTGGCTCAGTGGATGGAGAGTCAGCCCCAGAGACGGGAGGTCCTGGGTTCAAATCTGGCCTCAGACATTTCCCAGCTGTGTGACCCTGGGCAAGTCACTTGACCCCCATTGCCTACCCTTACCACTCTTCAGCCTTGGAGCCAATACACAGTATTAATTCTAAGATGGAAGGTGAGGGCTTAAAAGAAAGAATACATTTGGAAGTTTAAATCTTATTTCTCAGAACCACCTACTACCGACCCTGTTGCCTAGTTAGGCTCCTCTATTTAAAGCCTGAAGCCACTGGATAATTCTTGGGGCTCCACAGAGGCTGATACACTGTAGTAAAATCGAATGTAATGGACCTCTGTACCAGCAGCAATGCAATGACCCAGGACAACTCTGAGGGATTTATGGAAAAGATGCTACCCACATTCAGAGGAAGGACTGCAGGAGGGGAAACACAGAAGAAAAACAACTGCTTGAACACATGGGCTGATGTGGACATGATTGGGGATGTGACACTGAACGACCACCCCGATGCAACTATCAATAATATGAAAATAAGTCTTGATTGATCACACATGTTAGAGCCAGTGGAAATGCGCATTGGGTATGGGGGAGGGTGAAGGGGGGTGAAGGGGAAAGGAAGAACAGGAATCATGTAACCATGGGAAATTTTTCTAAAAAAATAAAATATTAACAATAAAAAAAAAGAAGAGAGTAATGTTTCCCGAGATCTTGGCCTCCAGCCCATGGTGCAGCTGTGCTCTCTGGGAGTCCAAGCACAAACACTTCTGAGCTCAGACGCACCACAGACTCGGGCCATTTGATAAGGAATCCGTCTCCTAGGCAGAAGTCTAAAAGCAATAGAGGGTTCTGTCTGGGTCCCCCCCCCACCCCTGGGTGACTGGGATCATCGTGGTGGTGACCTCGACAGTGAGGGGGATGTAGGGAAAGGGATTGGGAAGAGTTTGATCTCGATTTGGGACATGATGAGAAAGACTCCCAAGTGAAGGCTCAGAAACTGAGAACACGAAGCAAGTGTCCAGAGTCTTCGGGACGTCGTCGTGGCTCCAAGTGACTCCATCCAAGCACGGAGGGCAGCTCGGAAGGGGATCTTTCCTCGCCCGTTCCTTGTCTCAGTTTCCCGTGTCAGGCACAGCAGATAAGTGGCACCCCTGCCTCCTTCTTGGGAGCCAGGAGGGCGGTGTGGAGGGGCTTCATTTCAAGGAAGCCAGAGGAACCCGAATTGACCTTTCTGGCTGGTCCTGAGGAGAGCTGAGAGCTAGCTTAAATGGAATTCATTGTTTATTTTATTTTTTTAAACCCTTAACTTCTATGTATTGGCTCCTAGTTAGAAGAGTGGTAAGGGTGGGCCATGGGGGTCAAGTGACTTGCCCAGGGTCACACAGCTGGGAAGTGTCTGAGGCCAGATTGGAACCCAGGACCTCCCATCTCTAGGCCTGACTCTCAGTCCTCTGAGCTACCCAGCTGCCCTGGAATTCATTGTTTATGAAAAGATTCAATTTGGGGGTTTCCTTCCTTTTGCTGATAGCCGTCACCCATCTTATTGTTAATTCGGCACTCCTTAAAAACAGGCGTGCATGTGTGTGTTTGTTTATCAGCTTGGATTTCCAAGCACACATTCTTGTTTGAAAGCACAAGTATCTGGGTACAAAGTGTGATAATCCTTCAGACAATGAAAGCTTAAAACAGTTGGCCAAGCAGGATGTTCTAAAAGAGAATAATGGCCTTCAGAAGTCACCAAAGGTGTTATTTCCCTCTTGAGTCAGGGATTCCTTCCCTTTACGAGAAAGTGTATCCAGTGTTTCCTACTCCAGCCCCAGCGCTTGTTCCTCATGTCTGAATGAGCCCTTCATCACCTGTTACTCAACAGGGTCCCTCCCTCTTGGCTCTCCTGTGGGGGTGTTTGTTCTTGCCTTCCAGCTGACACATCATTCTTACACTCATGGCATTCATCGCCCCAGTGATTGCTCCCAAACCTCCCCACGCTTTTCGGTTTTCTCCGGATCTTTTGTATTTGGCTGGTTGGTTTTGGCCTGTGTGATGCCTCATATAGTTTGCTATAACAAAGTCTTCAATCAGGTAATGAAGGTTACAAGTCTGAATATTCTGGGTCAAAGTAAAAGACTCCTATTTCCCCTTCCTCTGCCATCATGAATGCTCTTAGGTGGCTTAGTAGAGAGGTCCTGGGTTCAAATCCAAACTCAGACATTTTCCTAGCTGGGTGACCTTGGGCAAGTCACTTAACCCCAGTGACCTATCCCTTAATTGCTCTTCTGCCTTGGAACCAATACATACTATCAATCTTAAGGCAGAAGGTAAGTGTTTTAAAAAATAATGAATGTTCCTAGACATAGCCTACAGTAGAAAGAGCGCTGTATTCAGAGTCACAGGCTCTGAGTTTTAGTTACATTTTTACAACTGATTAGCTGCGTGATCTTGGGCATCTTCTCTCAACCTCGGTTTCCTTATCTGTAAAATTAAGTTACTAATAATTCCTCGCCTGAAAGGTCATGAAATTTAAAAAAGATAATATCTTCAAAGTGCTCTAAAACACTTTTTAAATTTTTACTTATTTATTTTAGCACCGTAAGGTCTTGAAGCATTGAAGAGATGCTGGTTTCTAGCTGTGTGATGCAGCTAAGGTCATCCACTGCATCCCCAAGTCTTCACGGGTCATCCTGACTTTTGTCTCTCCACTAGACTTTGGTGACTCTGGAAGAGAGAGTAAGGCTGAAGACTTTGTGCATCCCCGCCTCAGGTGCAAGTCAGAAGACATTACCCCAGTGAGGTCATTTTGGTCCTCTTTGAGGATGAAGGACAATAACCAAACCAACTAGCTGTGTGAACTTGGGCAAGTCACAACCTCTACAAACCTCAGTTTTCCATTTGCAAAATGAGAGAGTTGGGGTAGAAGCTACCTAAGATTTCTTCAAGCTATAAAATCTAGGATTGAAGAGATAAAAGAAGAGACAAGAGAAGGAACTCCTGGAAAGGAAACTCCCTCTGCCTTTGGAGATCTGAGATTGGTGTGCAACATGTAGCCCTGGAGGGATGCCTGGGGCATTCTCTATGCCATTTCTTGTTACAATTTATTTTTATTTTATATATGTAACAATATAATATGTAACATAACAATAATAGCATACATTTGATTTATTATCAATATATAAAAATATTATAAAAATACTTATCTAAGAGAAATGAATTTTCACATTAGCTATGTCTAAAAAATCTATGTTTCATTCTTTTTTTTCTCCTCTTCTTCTCACCCTTCTCCTCTCCCCATGAAGGCCAGTAATATGATGTAGATTGTAAATATATTATCATATAATACATATTTCCCTGTTCTTCATGTTGTGAAATAAGACATTTATTGCTTATAGTAGAGAAAACTTCATGGAGGAAATATAGAGCTTTCTTCTTCAAAGGGCAGCTCTGCAACTACAATGCCAGCCTCTTTCTCCCAAGTCTATACCAAAAAAGTGAGGCATTCAGAATAGATGACCTTGAAGGTTCTTTCCAGTCCAGGATCCTAAGCAGAAGGATTTTCAAACATATATTCCATACATCTCTTCCTATGGATGTGAGAATCTTTCCTCCCCAGCTTCTGTCTGGTTCAGTTCACATTCACAGAAGCCTATGGTTTCCCAGGTGACAGAGGTACAGGAGTCATTAATCCACTTTCTCCAACAAAGAAAAATGTATTTGTGGAATCTTGAGTTGGAACTTTGAACATATCTTCCCGTGGGAATATTTGTTGATTTTGTGGCTCCTGTAGTACTAGAAAGATCATAGTATCATAAATTTAAAGCTGGAAGGGATGTCAGAGGCCATCCAGTCCACCCCCTTCATTTTACAGATGTGAAAACTGAGATCCAAAGAGGTGATGTATCTTCCCAGGTTCACGCAGGTAGGCTGGCATTCAGTCTTGGTCTTCTGATTTGAAATCTAACACTTTGCCTACATGAACTGATGCAGAGTGAAATAAGCAGAACCAGGAGAACATTGTACATAGTAACCGCAATATTGCGGAATGATCAACTTTGAAAGACTTAGCTATTCTCAGCAAACGGTGATCCAGGACAATTCAGAGGGACTTATGACAAAGAATACTCTCCACTTCCAGAGAAAGAGCTGTTAGAGTCAGATGCAGATCAAAATATACAATTTTTCACTTTAGTTTATTTGTGATTTTATTCTGGGGTTTTGGTTTTATATGATTATTCTCTTCCCACAATGAACAACGTGGAAATATGATTTGTGCGATAATACATGTATAACCAGATCAAATTGCTTGCCATCTCTGGGAAGGAGGAGGGAAAGAAGGGAAGGAGATAAGCCAAATCTTAAAACTTCAGAAAACTTATGTGGAAGATTATTATTACATGTAATTGGTAAAATAAAATATATTTAAAAGATTAAAAAAAAAGAAATCCAACACTTTTCCGCCATCCTGTCACACTCAGATCTATGGTCTTGTCCATTTGACCATTTTCTCTCCTGGCAGGGATCACAGTCCAATCATACTTACTCAGCCCTTGAGGTTTGTCAGAATTTATTTCTTTATATTCTATACTAATTTCTGTACAAGGATCAGTGAGAATTTCTGTGCATTCCTGTTTCTGAATTCTGTGTCAGATTCTATCCAGTCTACTACGTTTGCATTTTCTTTGTCCTTAGGAATCCCAAGGAATGCCTTCCCCCTTTAACAAAATTTGGTTCTAAATGAAGACAAAGGATCTTTTCGGGTGTACAGGTTCCCTATGACTTGGGGATGGGGATGGGTGGATAGTTTGATAACCCACCTCCTAATTAGCTATTTACTAATCAGAGATGTCTTAGGATGTTCAAGGGAGGGACTGAATAATGAACTCCTAAGAGGGTACTTATCGATCTGCCTGACTGAGTTTTGGGGTCTTTGGTTGTCAAGAGGACCAATGACTGACCTATGTTACCTTATTGGTTATGAAGTCAGTCTAATCAATAAACTGATATTTCTTTCCTAAAAGAAGTCTCAAAATAATGTTCTTATACCTGCACTCTTATAAATCTTCCATCGAGGGAAGGCCCTTGCTCAATGAGCAGAAACTCTTTCTTTTGCAGGTCTTTTACTATTCTGTGGGTACCAGGGTAGCCATGGGGCTGTCCATCTCTTCTTCCACCCTCTTGACCGATTCTCCATGGCCAAATCTCGCCATTTCTACCTTTCCTACCTCTTTTTCATCTTATCCCTTCTCTCCCCTCATGCAATTACCTACTTCAGGGCCTCTTCACTTCTTGCTTAGATTAATGCACAACCTCCTAATTGGTCTCCTTGCTCTCAAGGCTCTCCTTATTCCAGTCCACCTGCCCATTGCTGCCCAAGCAATTTTCCTTAAGGAAAGACCTGACCATATGATTGCTCCACTTAACTAACTCCAGTGGCATTTGTGGCCTGTGGAATCAAATAAAACTCTTATGTCTAGATTTTAAAGCCCTATGCTACCCATCCCCAACCTGCCTTTCCAGCCTCAGTGGACATTTCTTGTTCCTGTGTCCAGCTAAACTGGCCTTGTCTCTGTCACCAGCTCAGGCCTGATGACCACAAGTATATTAAGTACCTGCTATATGCCAATATAAGTTCCTTGAGTTCCGAACCCATTTCCTTTTTCTCCTTTTCTCCTCAGTGATCAGCACAGTGCTTGGTATGAAATAGTCATTTAACAAATGCTTGTTGGATCCGCTTGAATTTGTTTATATACTTTGGGAAATAGCATTGAAATGTTGGCTTGGGAGAATTCCCAAGATTCTTCATAAAATTTTTATTTCTGAATTAGAGAGTTAATGAAATGGAAGATAGCTCTTCCTGGGCTATGAGGCAGCCACCCGACTCAGTGTTGTCAAGACCAAACAGTCCTTGGGGGCAAGTCAACACTTTGCTTCATGCAACTCCGCAGCCAATGGAAAGAAGTCTGTCTTCTTAGTCTTAATGTTGACTTCGTTGACTTAGTCTCAAAGTCTTAATCTTGACTTTGCTTATAAAAATCACTCAGTGGACCCCAGAGGCCTTTTCATTATTCCTTATTCTCATATATTTAAGTCTGATGCTGGATCAGAATCCCCGAATGGAGCATTTCCATTAGGAAGGGTTCTGGATTCCACAAGTGAAGGATGATGAGACATAGCCAAAATAAATAGCCATGGTCATGGCTGAGGTCTGAGGATAGAGACTAAGCTGGATCTTCTCTTGATGCCCCTTCTAGTCACATCATTCTATATTTAAAAAAACAGGAAAACTATTGCTCTGAGGAAAGGTTAAAGGAGCTGAGTTAGTCTAGAAAGTAGACCATCTTCTCCAACCCCCAGAAAGTCCCCGAATCCAAATAGCATCAATTATAAATTTAACAACATATTTTTGCTCTAGTGGAAGAAAAAAATCCCATGGATGAGCTAAAACCTAATGTTAACATCATTATTTAATTGCTTCAGATTCCACAATCCCCTGAGAGCCTGACATTTTTTGTTAAAGAAATAAGGGTATCTGCCTATATCTACATATACTTGTCTTTAATCTTTCATCTAATTAGAAATCAGACCACCTAATGTTGTGCTGTTTGCTTTTAATTAATTGGACTTATTTAATTAACTTTTTTTTAAATTTTAAACCTTTAACTTCTGTGTATTGACTTATAGGTGGAAGATTGGTAAGGGTAGGCAATGGGGGTCAAGTGACTTGCCCAGGGTCACACAGCTGGGTTAATTAACTTTTAAGGTATAAAATTCTATCTCCCCCTGTATTTGGGGTCCAGCCCTAAACTGAGGAAGGAGCCTGGTCCCGATTTATTAGGCAATTGCTGTACATTGCTTAATAAATCAAAAATCACAAGCTTAAACCATTGTTTCCTCAGTTATTTAATCTTTAACCCTCCATACTTGCCTGGGTCAGGGCAGGCAGATTTAGGCTCAGTATAAATGTAAGTCATATGGCCCAAAGACCACCAGCTTTGAGCTTGTCTGGATTAGGAAAAAAATCTTGGAGCTATCTCAAAAGATCCCCCTGATCTGTCTGTGTTTGATTACATGCCTAACCCGTGTTTATTCTGGGAAAATTGCTAAATATAGCAACCTCTTTCGGAACTTGGATCTATACTTTTCAAATATTCTTGCAGATTAAAAGAAGAGAATAAGCATTTTTAAGTGATTACTGTCTATCAGGCACTGTATAAAGAGCTTTCCAAATATCGTCCCATTTAATGAACTCCTACATAGAAAAAATACAGTTAGTTCTTAATACATATGGGCAAAAGTGCTCACAGCTCTTGTACAAGCGATCAAGGGAACGGTGCATGTTTAGGTCAGGACAACTTTCATTTTACTTACTGTACAGAAAATGCAGATGGTAAGAAGGACTCAGAGAATCTATAAGCAGAAGCAAAGATACATAAATATGTGAAAAATAAAATCCTCAGTTTGGCATTTGGAGGCTTTCATAATCGGAGCCCTTCCTCCCTTTTCAGCCCTCTTAGACCTATTCGCCGCTGGGATACATATTTGGCGACCCAGTGACAACGGCCCCTTTGGACGCCCTGACTCAGTGCTTTATTGCTGTCTTTTCCCCATGCCTGTCATATCTTCCCTCCTCATCTCTGCCCCTTGGCTTCCTTTAAGCTACTTAGGGGTCAAAGTCTCCTCTTCGGCAAGAAGTCTTTCTCCGTCCTCCCTAATCTCAGTGCCTTCCCTCTGAGATGATTTCTAATTCATCTTGTCTCTGTCTTGTTTCAGGATACTTACTGACATTCTGTCTCTCCCCATTGCACTGGGAGCCTTTCGAGAGCACGGATTGGTTTTTGTCTTTCTTTGTATCCCCTAAGTTGATCCAGGAGTCAGGCATACAGTCAGGACTTAATAAATGCTTATTGACTTGACTTGACTTGCCCTAAAAGGACTCCTCACCTATGCTAGACAATCAACACAATTCTCCTCCCTTTTTACTGGGTTCCATTTTCCCAGAGTCTTAAGATCTTCCATATTTAACACTCTTCCAGGTTTTGGACTCACCTTAGAAGGAATACTGAATGTGGACTTATCAGCCGAGAAATGGCAACATTCTGCTGAATAGCTCTCGTCCAAAGGGGCCCTTCCAGACCTACAGTGCCACCGTGTGGTTTCGGCTGACCCAGAAGGGAAATAGTCTGAGGGAACCCCTTTCCCACTGGCCCTTCACTGTCAAAATAATTCACTAGACTGCAAAGTCAAGGTCTCTTACTTCTTCTGTCCCTTTGCTTCTGCCTTCCCCAGAATTGGGAACTCCAAGCATGATCTCTCCCCAAGAAATATGCTGCCTAGGAATTTCCCCTTTCACAGACAAAAGGGGTACCTTCTTGAATTCTTAAAATGGAAGTTTCTCATGGGGTAGCCTCCCTTCTCCCCCAAAGGACCCAAGAAATCCACCTCTTTTGGTTACAAGGACGGATTTCAGGATCAGACAGTCTTGAGAAATCTCAAGATTTACCTGTGAAGTAATGAGTTTTATGTCACTGGAAGTATTCAAGTAGAGATGAGATGAAATTCATTAGGAACAGTATAGATGGAATTCTTGTATTTGTGGGGAGAGTCAATCCAATTCAATTAACATTTATGAAGTTATATGTGTGTGTGCATGTGTGGAGAGTATAAAATAAAAACCCAAGACCCATACGAAATCAACAAAAAAAAAATCTGACCAAATTCTATCCATTTGGTCCTGAGGTTTGGTGCAACGTAGGTGAAATAGCCGAGAAGGACTAGTTAACTTTCTTAGACGATGTGGCGTCTGTACGTAGACAACAAATCCATTAATTTGAAGAAAGACACGGACTGGCGTCGGCCTTCTTCACTTCTGATCTGAAGGATCCACCTTCAGATGCCTCCGGAGGCCGCCCTGTGTTGGAAACACAAGATTTCTTTTTTAATATCTCAATAACTGGCTGAGCCAGAGAATAACCTGTGAATACTTTTTTCCTCTCTCTTTTCCCTTTTTCTAGCCTTTAGAGGATTCGTGAGAGAACCAGGAAAAATCGTGATTTATTTCCTTTTCTGGGCTCAAGTTCTCAATCTGTACTCCTGTTTGGCTACAGAAATATCTGTAATAATAATAAAAACTAGCACTTCTTTTGCACTTTGACTTTATGTATGTTATCTCATTTGATTTATTGTGCCTCGCACACAGTAGGTACTTGATAATATTTGGTAAATTGCATTTCAAAGTGCCTTTTCTCATGGGTGAAAGATGAACTAATTTTGTGGGGAGGGATTTTTTTTTTCCCAATTAAATGCAAACGACCTATGTGATAGGACGAGCCGCCAAAGTCGAAAAGGGCTGCAGGCAGTAGAATGGGTTATTAACAGGAGAGGCCGATGAAAAATGTGCAGCGGGCCAGACGGTCCAAGGCTCGTCGTGGTTCCAGGCCTAGTCTCTGTGCCCTGAAGTCATATTCTGAACCGGTGGCTGTCTTCATCTGTGATGGTGATAATTGAAGAGAGCCGAGCTTTGAAAGCTAATCGTTGTTTCCCCGGGAGTATTTACTATCCAAAGTGTTCCGAGGCCTTGATTGATCAGGGCAATGCAAAAGAGGGAGGCCATGAGCATCGGGATTTTATAGCCCCCATAAAGCACCGGGCTCGGTTTTTGCCCCATTTCCCGCTGTTAAACTAAACGTTTGGAATCATTTGGCACTTTAAGTGCCGTGATGGATGGGAAGGCCGCAATTGCGCGGGCAATAAAGGCTCCTGAATATGGGTTTTAAGCGTAATCTGCTGTATTTATTTGTGACATAAACAGTTACCTGCAATCCGCCGGAGAAGCAGCTTAGATTTAACTCCTGTATTAAGGACATTATGTTTCAAGGTCACGATCAAGGTGAATTCTCCACCAAGAGAAAAGATCGAAGCGGAACGAACGAACGAGGAGACTCTGAAGGGAGAGAGAGACCAGGACGGCGTTTCCTCCCCGATGAGTCGTGTCTTTTCTGTGAAATCCTAATGTGGATTGTTTTGTGTTTATGAACCCAAAGACAGTTTGCGCTTTGGTGGTATAATTCAATCAACTCCAGAATGACTTCAAGATGAGCCAGGATGGAGATTTGCCAATTCGAAAGAGTATCCGAGTCACGATACGTGTTTTACAATCACTGGACCATGTTAAGAAATAAAGAATTGCTGTTCGAAGACCATTTAGAAACCCAAATCTCAGGGTTGTTATTCTTAATGTGTGACCATTGTCCAACAGATGCTACTGGAAGAGCTTGGCCACATCGTAATGGATGTTCTTGCCGTAGATGAAATCCTCTAGTTAAATGGAAGGAGAGCTCACAGATTCTCTTCAGAGAAGCAAATAAAGGAATTGATTTTCTTTTGGACCCAAAGGAAACAAGAACCATCATTTTGTTCTGAATTAATCCTGAACATGAGCATGAGCAGGGACCACCATAAAGGGAATGGCAGCTTCTCTGCTAAGATATGTTATGGAGGGCAAAGAAATAGAGAAATGCTATCAGGAACTTGAAAACATTCCTCAAATGGTCAACAAATACTTTAATTTTATTGACTTTTTTTTAACTTACCTTCCATCTTAGAATCAATATCGTGTATTGCAAATCTGGCCTCAGATACTTCTTAGCTGGGTGACCCTAAGCAAGTCACTTAATTTCCATTGCCTAGCCCTTCACTACTCTTCTGCCTTGGAACTAATGCACAGTATTGATTTTAAAATGGAAGGTAAGAGTTAAAAAAATGTACTGTGTATTGGTTCCAAAGCAGAAAAGCAGTAAGGGCTAGGTAATGGTGGGTAAGTGACTTGCCCAGGGTCAAAGAGCTAGAAAGTGTCTGAATCTGGATTTGAACCCAGTACCCCCATTTCTAAGGTTGGCTTTCAATCTATTGAGCCCCCTAGCTGCCCTGGATAGTATTAACTTCTGTGTGAAGGCTCACCCAGAGAAGGGCAGTGAAAAATATTTTGGAAGATCTGGTTTGGCATCAAGAAATGAAAGAACTCAGAAGATCTATGCTTGTCCATTTTTTTTCCCAAATGAGAGTTGGGAAGTATTTGCTATAGCAAGTAATGAATAAAAGTCACAAAAAATGAAACTGAGTCATTGAAAATGAAGGGAAACAGATAGAAAATGGCAGACTATTCATCGAGCAATTATTTGAGTTTTTTGTCCACTATCTGTTCCAACTGCATCATCAACTGCTTGAAAAAAAGGTAATGATCAAAGCTAAAGAAAGGTTGAAGATGAAAAGACAGTGTGCACCTATATCAGTCCTGAACTAATCTTAAATAGGTCGGAGATAACTGAAACTAGAACCAAAGTAGATATCCATCAACTGGTGAATGGCCAAACAACTGTGGTGCATGAATTTAATGGAATATTGATATGTTGTAAGAAATGGTAAGTATGATGAACATATGGTATGAACCAGGAAAAAAAGAAATACATCTATATTATGATGAATGAAAAACAATAAGCTAGATGTCTCAGTGGATTGAAAGCCAGGTATAGAGATAGAAGGTCCTAGGTTCAAATCTGGCCTCAGACATTTCCTAGCTTTGTAACTCTGGGCAAGTCACACCCCCCATTGCCTAGCTCTTACCTCTCTTCTGCCTCAGAACCAATACATGGTATTGATTCTATGATGGAAATTAAGGGTTAAAAAGAGAGAGAGAGAGAGAGAGAGAGAGAAACTGAATTCTGAGAAATTAAAATGGCCACCCTTGGTTCCAAAGTGCCCGCAGGAAGCTCATATTCTAGTGGGAGGCAACAAATTATTCTTTCTTTTTAAAAATATTTTATTTTTCCTCAATTATATGAAACATTTTTTTATCCTTTTTTTAAGTTTGACCCAAATTTTCATCTTCCCTCCCTCCTTCACTTTTCCCCTCCCTGAGATGGTAAGCAATCAGATATAGATTTTACATGGAGGTGACAAATTGTTAAATGCTAGGTATGTACAAGATATATACAGAGCAGACGAAATAAAATCTAGCAGGGAAGGGATGGAGGAGGAAAAGCCTCTTGATGAAGATAGAGTTAAAGCTGAGTCTTGAAGGAAGCCAGAGAAACAAAAAGTGAGAGGTGAGGGAGGGAGAACATTCGGGGGGGGGACAGGAGGGTGGGCAATGCAAAGGCATGAAGATGTGGGATGGAATGTCATGTGTCAGGCCAACAAAGCTGGACTGAGGAGCGTATGGAGGGCAGTAAAGTGTAAGAATCCTGGAAAGAAAGGATGGAAGGGGCCATGTCAGGAAGAGATTTAAATGGCCAAGGAAGAACTTTATATTGAATTAGGAGATAAAATGAGCCACTGGAATTTATTGGGTAGGGGTGAGAGTACAGTCAGACACATAATTTAGGAAAATTGTTATGGTTGCCAAGCAGAGGATAGATTGGAGTGAGGAGAAACAGGCAGAAGTGCCAATTAGAAGGCTATTACAATAGTCCAGACGAGAGGGAATGGGGGCTTGAGTGGAAAAAACAGGATGTATGAGTGATGGCGAAGGTAGAAATAACATGATGTGGCAATGGATTGAATGTTTGGAAAAAGAGAATGACAATTTGAAGATGACATCAAAGTCATGAGTCTCAGTGAGTGTGTTAAATTTAAATCAATATCAATAACTCCAGGTTATTTTCCATAGAGTTTAATTAATAATCACTTGACGTAGAAAAAATAAAAAAGGCTAGAAGTATAAAGTCTAATTTTCTAATCTAACTGACCACATGTGTGGCTTCTCCCGCCTGGTCTTCAGCGAAGCTCTTCCACTGTGTTCAGGGAAGTAGAGAGAGGGGGGCGTTCCACACCAAAACTTTTGTCCTCTTTCTCCCCCCACGCACGTCCATTCACTCAGCACAGTGTAAGCACTGAATGGGCTGCTGGGTAAGACAAGCTGGGTCAGATGAGCCTTGGGGAGTGAATTCTATTTACACAATCCCCCCTGTGATTCCATTGGGAGGCAAGCATATTGAAATTTCTCAGATTTACATGCTTAGTCTCCTCGATGAATCATTTCAGATAACCAGCTTATATCTCTAAAGATCTCTTACTAGAGTTGCATACAATATTGCACTTTCTAAGGGGAAATGACAATAATTTGAGGATAGGAGGGAAATAAAAGAGAAAGAGAGCAAAACCAATGGTTGGTAGGCACATTGACAAGAAGCCAATTACTGAGTAATCCCCTTTGGCATAAGAGCTTACATTCAAAATAAATGTGTTCAACCCCACTCAGTTCAATTCACTACATCCCAAAGTTCATTCTGGATCTTTTGATGCAGTGTGTGGTTTCTTTATGGCTCTCTCTCTCTCTCTCTCTCTCTCTCTCTCTCTCTCTCTCTCTCTCTCATGTTTTTAGAGTTATTTGTCCCCCTCCCCCATTAGAATGTAAGCTCCTTGAGGACTGCATTTTTGCCTTTCTTTGTATCATGCTTAGCACATAATGTGCTTAGCACACAATGAGCACTTAATAATGGTTGTTGACTGACATAGAGAAGTTGTGGAGACAGAAGTTGGACAATTTGTCAAATGATTGGAATGTGGGGTGAGGAAGATAGAAGGATTCAGAATAACACAAGGTTCTGTACCTGGGGCACAATGTTCTCCTGGTCCTCCTCACTTTACTTTGCATGAGTTCATATAAGTCTTCACAGCTGTTTCTGAAACACTCCCACTTCTCATTTCGTTAAATGCAATAGTAGTCCATCATGATCATATACCACAGCTTGTTCAGTCATTCCCAGTTGATGAACATTCTCTCAGTTTCCAATTCTTTGCCACCACACAAGAGTTACTATAAATATTTTTGTACAAATTGACTCCTCCCACCCCCAGCCTCATTCTTTGAACTATTTGGGATACAGACTTAGAATTGGTATTGCTGGGTCAAAGAGTATGCACCCTTTATAACCCTTTGGGAGTGCTTCCAAATTGTTCTCCAGAACAGTTAGACTGATCTAAAGTTTCTTGTAAAATAATTTATAGACATGATCTCATCTGATCCTCACAAGAATCCTATGAGGTGGGGGATACAGAATGGCTGTAAGAGAGAGCATGATACGGTGGAAAGAGCACCGGCTTTGGAATGGACCCAAGTTCATACCAGCTAAACTCTCTGTGTCAGAGCTTCCTCGTATAGAAAATGAGGAGGTTGTACTAGATGGCTTCTCAATTTCCTTTTGGTTTAAGACTATCATCCTAAGATTTTGGAAAGGAAGAAGCAAGCACAGTTGTTATGGGCACACATGGACCCCAAGATACAAATAGTGCAAAATGGAGAGCCTCCGTATATGCATCTCTGCACAAGGGAGAAAACCGGAGTGGGCTCCTTTGTTAAGTGTTATCAGATCTTTACTCAGAGATTTCCTAAATCCCTAGTGATGCACAGGAACTCTAAGAGGACAGTCCTTACTTTTGAGATAGCTTTGACTGAGCAACAGTCTAAATGGAACCCAGTGGCAGAGACCCATAGAAGAAAACTGAATAGCACATGCCTAAGAATGGTGTTTAGTAGGCACCTGGCAAACTGCATGGGCTGCTGTGAAGAGTCAATATGGCACAGAACCAGCAGAAACCTGGTGTCATTTGCTGGAGACTGAGAAAAACTTTAGCTAGAAGAGCATGAAGTTCTCAGTGCAACCTGAGGAGTCCCTAGTGGCCATATGCTGAGGGGTTAATACTATGGCACTTGGGAAGATCTACTCAGAGTATATCTGCAAATGGCAGAATGTTCATATCTATGGGCTCTAATATGTGCTCTATTTCTTTTCATTACTTAGTAAATACATCTGATTAGTCTTTAAGCCTTGTGAACTGGTGCTTGCAAGGGGAGACTGGGTTAACGCTCCGAGTAGCAGCACATAAGAAATTCCCTGTTTTCTTCTTTCTAAAGCTGGTACATAGTGAACATTTCATCCTGTTCTAAGGCTTGAGAAGAGAGTCAGGGAAGTCTAGGATCTTCTTGGAGGATCACTCTTGAAATATAGAAATATTATTTAGGCAACAAATAGTTATTGATCTTGACATACATGTGGAGAAAAGTGTTCCAAGAAATAGGACTGGACTTTATCATAGAGTATTCATATATTCCAACCCCCTCATTTTATAGATGAAGAAACTATGACCCACAGAAATAATAAGCAACAGAATCAGGATTTGAACTCAGGGCACCTGATAGTTCTGGGCTTCTTCCATTGTGCCAATATGTCTCTTCATTGGTTACAATATTAAAAGCTTTATATCTATCAGTCATTTCTGTAGAATAAATTTTATACCACAATCCATCTCTTTTAATGAACCGATACACATCCTTGCCTTTTCTTTTTTCGTATATCTAGCAACCAAGCTTCTATCTAATCTATTGTTAGAATTCATCATCTTTTTAAATTCCATTATTAAGTTCCTTGAGGTAAGTCACTTTTGCTTTTTATTTACATCTCTAGCACCTATCACAGAGTCTGGCATATAATAGTTTTTTGATAAATATTGGTTAGGTTGAATTGAATTAGATCATGAGAAGTATTGCTGTTGTAAGAATATACATATTCTTACATATATATACTCTCTCTCTCTCTGATCATCAGAGACATGGCATCTGGTCTATCTCTGTGGAGGGTTCGAGGGCCAAGGCAGTTTAGCTGATGAGAGGGGAAGGCAGGGTCTTGGACCACTGTATCTGGAACAAATCTCAAATCTCTCTCTGTGCCTCCCACTAGATACATATCTTTATATATTTAGATGACTCCTGCATATTTATCTTACTACTCATCTGCAGTACTTCTGAGGTGTATGGGTTCAGAAAGAAAGCTGCTTCCATGATCTCTTTTAAAAGACAGGGTAGACTTTACCTTATGGTCACCAGCTTAGTCCCATTCTACCTCAATGCTGTTTACACAAAAGACCACACAAATAGTGAATAGTGAGTAAAATGATTTATCTGATCAAAACAGCAAGCAGAAATCATCCACCATCACACAGCAAGTTTGATAGATTAGAATATATAAGAGGAAGCAAACTCTTCAACTTGGAGTAAAAAGATCTCAGTTTAAACCAGGAGAAAGGGAATGATCTCATTAGGGGAATCCACTCTCTAGAGCTGCCTGACTTCCCTGCATGTCTGTATCTCTGAGGACTCCCACGTCTTTTCTCTGGCTGTATGTGCAAAAAATGGTTTGCCCAGGTATATACTCCATGTTCTCTCAGTTGATCAGAGATCACATCTCCATCTGCTTATGCGGGATGACAGTTATAGGATTGTCTCTGGGAAAAAAGTGCCCCAAGCTTGGGAGGTATCAAGATTATCCTGTTCTCAAAAGTACTAGAATGATGGTAATGTTTTTGCAAATCAGGTATGAGATTGTCAGGGGGCAGCAAGCCAAAAAGATAATGACTTATATTGATGTATTTTAATTTTAGATTAAGATTACCATTAAACTTTGATTTTGCAGTCAAACGTTGTGGCAAGAGATCTACTTTAAAAAGATTAATTTTTAAAAAAGATTGTACCCATTAGCTGATGTAGCATCTTAGATAATAATGGAATGGGTGATGCCCACTTAAATACATGACTCAGTTCTGTTAAAATCTTGCATTTGCTTAGCACTCCAAGTTTCCCAAGCTGTTCCTATCCCATTATCTTACAAGAAACTCGGGCTTTTTCCCCATATTATAGATGAAAAAGCACAGAGGTGGCATGACTTGTGCAGAGGTGCAGGAAATGAAATGGCAGGGCTGGGTCTAGAACCCACGTCTACTGACTTCTTGTCTCATGCTCTTTCCATGTAACAATTCTGATTTATAGTCTTTAAATCACTCCCTAAACTCCAAACCTATGAAGTAGTTAGTATAATTATTGGCATGCCCATTTTATAAAGCAAGAAACTGAAAGAAGAAAGGTTCAGGGAAGTGAACTGATGTGTCCACTGCTACACAGCAAGTACTTTTTGTAACTGGAGAAGAACCCAGCTCTTTCCATATGGCAAAAATGTAGCTCTTTCCCCTACATCAGATTGCCTTCTGTTTATGATATCTACCCTGAGAATGAACATGGGGAGCCGTGATATGGCCAATATTGACGCTGCCAATAGGCAATGATTTGAGGTTCCTACTGAACCCCAAGAATAAAATGAGAAAACTTCATGATTTCTGGGATCTCCCTAGCTCTGAAATTCTATGCTTAGTTTTATTTATTTATCAAACCCTTACCTTCTGCCTTAGAACCAATTCTGAGTATTGGTTCTAAGGTGGAAGAGTAGTGAGGGCTGGGCAATGGAGCTTGTGACTTGCCCAGGGTCACACAACTGGGAAGTGTCTTGAGGCCAGATTGGAAGCCAGGACCTCCTCTAGGTCTGACCATGATTAGTTTGAAAAGTAGGTTGATGTTCTATGATAGCTGATTCAGATGGGGGGCCCTAAATTTGGTTGTTGGGCATAAGAAGTGGGAGAAGTTAGTTGTGATGGGAGGAACAGTGGTCCAGCTCAGAAAGGACCCAGTGCTAAGGATCCTGGGCATAGAGTTGGGCAAAAAGAGGGAGAATAGCTTCTAGAGAGCCCTGCACTCCAGTGGGAAGGCGAGATATGCTACAAGAGCAGCAAGAGTCCATTATGGGGGAGGTAAGAAGAGAATGCCAGAGACAAATTTGGCCTGATTTCCTCTTTTACCCACAGGCAGTTTTGTGTAAAATTGCTTAATGGAAAAATAAGTTTTATTTTCAAAAGTCTCCAGTAAGCAGGTCTTTTTGCTTTGGTTGTGTGCTTTCATAACTCATTTAAAACTAGATCAAATTAGGCAAGATTGCTTAATCTCAAACACATTGGAAATAAGGGCTGGAAGGAAGGAGATTGGGGAAAAAGAACTTTTTTGGAGGGAAGTGGGGCCAAATAAAAAGTTATTTTCTTTTTATCACATAAATACAGAGAGGAAACCATTTGGTACAACTCCATCATTTTATGCCCAGAGCCCAGAGAGAGCAAGCCATTCCCCCTAGCTCATATAGTAACAAAGCAAGGCTTAGAATCTGATTCTCTAACTTTAATATTCATGCTCTTCTCTTGACACCATAGGTTCTGTTTTATTATTTTAAAATTTTTTAAAAATTAAAAAATATTTTTATTGATGCATTTGTCTTTATGCTTTGCAGTCATTTCCAAATACATTCTGTCATCACCATCACTTGCTCCTCCAAGAGCCCTCTTTTGTAACAAATCAGTAAGTATTTGCCCACTATGTGCCAGGCACTGTGCTGGGGCTGGAGAGACAAATGTCTGAAATGAAATACTCCTGGCCTCAAGGTCCTATATTTTATCAGGGTGGGGAGAAACTGGGAACATATCCAAGTGAGGGAGCATTGACTTTTGATCAGCTTTATTGTTCAGGCATGTCCTATTCTTTGTGATCTCATTTGGGGTTTTCTTGACAAAAAAATTGGAGTGGTTTTCCATTTCCTTCTCCAGCTCATTTGACAGATGAGGAAACTACAACAGCGTTAAGTGACTTGCCTAGAGTCACACAGCTAGTATGTAAGTATTTGAGGCCAGAATTGAACTCAGGAGGATGATGAATCTTCTCAACTCCAAGCTCAACATTCTGTCCATTGCATCACCCAACAACCCCAATTTGATAAATATCTGTCAGTTGACTCAGTCTATGCCCTGATTCCTCTATTTTTATTTATTTATTTTTATGACTTTTATCTCCAATTTTAGTATCAATTCTAAGAAAGAAAAGTAGAAAGAGCTAGGCAATTGAGGTTAAGAAGGTCCTCCAGACTCCAGTTCTGGTTCTCTATCTACCAAATCACCTAGCTACCCTCCCTAATTTCTTTATGATATGTGGACATCTTTCTCTAGTGGAATTAAAGGGAGTGAACTTATTAGATGAGCAAAAATTAGACATTGACTGTGTAGGCTCTAAATTACTATTATAGTGTAGTTTCAAGGAGTCTCAGCCTTGGTGTGCTTTGTGGAGTAGATCCCCTGCAGAGAGAGGGAAGAGGATTTCCTTTTCTATCCCTCCCCTTCTCCATGGCCATCTAACTCTGAAATGGAGCTCTCTGACTAGTAGGAGATATTGCCTCTGGCAAGAGCAGAATAAAACTCATGTGTGTAACTCTGATTTTTTTTTTCTGATGATTTGAATTTAAAAATCTAAGCTCACCATTTGAACTAAATATTTGTGATTGAAATTTAATCTACATTTTGCAGCAATGAGAATACAATTTAGAAATGTAACCTCTAATGAGTAAGACTGACCAGCTCAGGGTACAGTGGGTAGAGGTCTGGCCTTGGAGTTAGGAAGACCGGGGTTCAAGTTTTGCTTTTGTAACTCCTGGCTGTGTCATTCAATCTCTCAGTGTCTCGGGCATCACTCCAAGGCTCTAAGCAGAATTGCTAATATCATTGAGGGAAGTGATTTCCATATCAGGAGTTCTGGGGGTGCCTCCCCTCCCAAGAAAAAACAGGTCCAGGTTTTTAAAAAATTAATTTACTTTTCTAAGCACAAGGGAGGAATACTTGGTTAAAAAAAAAAACCATATCTGATGCAAAACAATTTGTTAAAAGAATTCTTTATTTTTACATATTTCAGAGAACAAATTCAAAGATTCTGAATCCCTCAGAGCTCTCTTCCAATGACTATCTCATATCTTCTTTGAATATCAAAGGTTTTAGGAATTAATTTAAAGAATAAGGTTCTGAAGGAAATAGTAAGAGAGGCCTTGTGAAGGTTAAACTAGGAACTCTCCTATTAGATGCCAAATGTCAAAGTAATTGCTCCTTGTCTTCCTCCCCTCTTAGGTGGATGTGAGCATTCACTCTTGCACTTCTGACAGCTGTAGGAAGTTTCATTAAAGGGGGGTAAAAAGGCTAAACCTTTAACATTTATATAAATCAGACACCATGTGGTTATGTTTTAGTTCACGTTGCTCGTAAATCTTGTTCTTAATTTAACCAATCTTTGTTACCAGATCAAAACGAAAAACACACTTTGGTTCATATTGGACACACTGGATTGATTTCCTTTGTCTTTACAAATTGCCCTTTCTAGTATGCAGATCATTCTTGAGGTTTTCCAAAAGGCCACAGCTTGTGGAAGCGCGGGCATATTTTATCTGAAGACCCTGGGAGGTGGTCTTTTAAGAAAACTGCTGTCTTCAGCTACGGGAACAGAAGAGCTGAAGTAATAAAAGGCTTCCGTCAGTGTCTCTGAGCCTGAGCAGGACTAGAGTGACATCCTCTGGCAAAACCACCTTAGTGATTCGCTCTGCTATTTGCTCTTGCTGATTCTCAAACAAGGAAGGCAGAAGAGACCTTCCTCAGATGGGCGCTCTGTATGCCAACTTGTTCTGTTTCCACATCAGAAAAGTAACTGATTCTCACAAATCTGTATTTCTGATTCCAGGAACTATGTAAGTCCTGATGGCATTTGTTAGTACGATATATAAGGTCATATTGGTGGGGCTCTGAAGGGACCTGAGAGGTCATCTAGCCTAAGCTGCTCATTTTGTAGATGAAGAAAATGAGGCTTACGAGGGTTTGAGGAGTTGTCTTAGGTCACATATCTAGTAAATGGTATCCTTGAAGTTATCCCAGAAAAACTGTGAACAAATCAGCCCGGGAGATGGCAACGTTTTCTGTGAACATAACCCCTTTGGAGAGCCAACATGCTTCAACCCCAAGAAAGATGGGGAACTTCTGTTTTCAAGCACCACATCAGAGCTTCTTACTTTCAAGTTCACATTGGAGCCAAGAGAAGTGGCTTGATTAGTTGAGGATGGAATTCAGCCCACACCACACGTTGGCCTCACTTTGAAGGTCTGGTCTTCGTAATCTTGTCTCCACAAAAACAAAGCAGATATTTTCTGAGGGTCTCTCCAGGCGTGTCCAAAATGAAACAAAACAAAATAAGGTTTCCCAATAACTGAGACCCCCGCAGCAAGCGTCATTGCCAGAGCTGGGTGATCTCTGGCTCCCACTTCCTGAGGAGGTTCTGATGCCTCCCCTGTGCAGAGTTTTGAGCTCCAGCCTTGATATCATCACTGTACTAACTCACTTCAGAGACCCTTTATTAGATCACCAGCGCCTGATCTCCTTTAAGAATTATCCTGGTCTCAGAGTGCTCCCCTCCCCACTTAATCCGTGGATGTCTACACCGCGGATGGCTTCTGTTTGGAAAATTGTGTTCAATAAACATGTTCAGCAAACAGTAATGATGATGATGATAAACTACTGCCTTTAGAGATGAAATGTTTCCTATTCAGCTAGAACCATAACTAGAGTGTGGTGATTGGGGCTTTGCACCAGTGTATGGGTGTTATTTGTCCCAGGAAAACAAAACAAAAAAACCAAGGCTCTGTAGCCAACACAGTCTCTAAAAAATAAAATCTTATGGGTTGTAGAAATTGTCCATGTGTGGGAGAATGTTGGTTCTATGATGACAAGACCTGGGTTCAAAACCAGTCATTTCACTTACTGCCTGTGTGATCTTGGGCAAATGATAAAACCTGTCTGGTTCCTTCTCAACAAAATGAAGGGGTTGTACTAGATGACCTATGCTGTCCCTTTGAGCTCTGTGCCTATGATCCTGTGAGTTTGATGTGGGGTAATTATATGGTCTCAGTTCCTCGACAGCTGAAGCAACTTATCTAGACCATGGTAGGTTCTTAATTTGGAGAGAGATTTCAGGGGAAACTTGGATGGAGGGGAAAAAAGCATGTTTATTTTTATTAGCCTCCAAATGAAATGTAGTACTTCTTTTAATCATGAATTAAAAACCAAAAGGATTCTAAGAAGGGATCCATAGTCTTTACCAGACAGTCAAAGGAGTCCATGACACCAAAAAGATTGAGAACCCCTGGCCTAGACAATGATGCTCTGGGCCAACCCAAGGCAATAAGCAGGCAAAAGGCCTGGATATATTACAGGACTTCACATTCTGCCATCAGATAATTGCATTTGTAATACCTACACGCTATGATTCCCACCCCCATCCCCCAATTTTTTCCAGGCTCTTACAGCCTGGTTTAGGTCAATATCTACTTGAATTAATGCCCTGAGACCCTATTTCCTCCCCTGTTTCTTCCCTATAATCAGCTACAATTAATAGTAACAATGATAGTGAGCATTTATATAGTGCTTTATAATTTACAAAGCTCTTTACACAAATTATCTCATTTGGTAAACTATATTTAGCACATGATATCCCCCTGAGGTATTGGAGAAGGAAATGGCAAACTTATTCCAGTATCTTTGCCAAGAAAACCCCAAAAGGAATCATGAAGAGTTAGACACGATTGAAAAAATGACTGAACAGCAACAACAGATCACACTGAGGTATGTAAAAGAACAATTTGCTTAAAATATCAATGAAAGACAAAAACAGGAAAATACATTTATTTAATGATTTATAAATAACCCCTACCTTCCGTCTTAGAATTAATACCATGTATGGGTTCCCAGAAGAATAGCAAGTGCTAGGCAACCGGGATTAAGAGACTTGCCCAGGAACACACAGTTGGGAAGTGTCTGAAGCCAGATTTGAATCAAGGACCTCCAATCTCTGGGCCTGGCTTTCTATCTGCTGAGTCACCTAGCTGTTCCTAGGAAAATATATTAATAGCAAACATTCAAAGGAATAGGAATCCAGTCTAGTTCTGGACCTTTGATGCTATTATTGACTGGAAACAGGGCACAGTGAAAGAATAAATGCCCCTCAGAGGACCAGAAAAAATGGTTCACTTTAGCAATCTGTTGTCGAATCATGTTTGGTCTTCAAGGATCTGTAGCCACTGATACCATTTTGGAAAGGGAGAAGCCCCATAAAGTGGAGGGTAGAGCGTTCCTCTCTTGAATACATTCCTTCTTTACGGGGCAGAGTAACAAAACTGAATGTCTGGACATGGTGCCTATTGGTGTTTCACTGGAGAAAGGAAAACCCTAAACGCTGGCAAATGGCACTGAGCTGGGGAAGCTTCCATCTTCTTCTTCCGTCTTTTTTCTCCTTCTTCCTTTTTCTACCTTCTTTTAAGACTCTTTCCCAAACCCCTATTTGTGAGGTTTGCCTCTACTTTGTGTAGATACAAGGCCTCCTATGATCAGAGTCTCATATCCCAATTTCTGGGCGGATCATGGTGGCTTCTTACACTTGTGGCAAGACAAAAATCAAGACTGCTTTCATTTTGACCTCTGATGGTTCATCAGTATAATTGCTCCGCTCATTGCCAGTGAGTATGACCAGGCCATGCCTATGAATATCAGGATTCCCGACAGCAGTTTGCACAAACTCTGATGGCCTGGAGGGCAGCCATGCAGTAAGACTGCCAGCAGAGCTGAGCTATGAGACAAAAGTGAGAGATAATGGGAGAGTGCCTGGCATCGAATCACCGGATGATGGGAAGGGCTGACAAATGACCGTAAGCCTTAAAAGAGCAGCTCAATTTAAGTCAAGAGTGGTCTGCCAGGGCCAGCTTTTAAACAGCCAGCACTTAAAACATGACTTCATTGAGAGCAAAATGAATTCACCCCTAGTGAGCCAAGAGGGCATCTCTTGGGTCAGTCCAAGCATCCAGAAGTCAAAATGAATAAAGAACAGAAAGTTGACTGGTTGCAGCCAGAAGGCACTGAATTGTTGATCTTGGTTTCATGGCCAGAATCCTCTTTTATTTCCACTTGGGTTGCTGAGTCTGTTAAGAAGGTTGGGAATCTGGAAGAAGGACTCCTGGGTCATAATGGCTGGCCCATTTGTATTGGCGCTTGGGAGCATTTTACAAACAGTAAATGAGAAAACAGAGCCTCAGAGAAGCTCATTGGATGTTCTTGGTCTATTCCCTTACAACCAGTAAGGGTGTGAGGCATGATTCAGGTCGAGTCAAACAGCACTGATTAAGTGCCAATTGTGTGCTGTGCACCCACAGGAGACCTGAATACAGATCTCAGTGTCTCCTGGTCAAGTATGCTACCACCATGTCTGATCTGGGAGAGATAGAATGCCAGAGATGAAAGGGTCTGTCCCTCAGGGGGATGCAGCTGGCCAGCCAGACACAGGAGAGAGAGCTGTAGAGAGCATTGGGCTTGGGGTCCGGAAGAGCCAAGGCTTAAATCTGCTTCAGCCACTCGCATTGTGACCTTGGGCAGGTCCTTTAACTTCTCTCTGCCTCAGTTTTCCCATCTGTAAAATGGGGACCATGAAGGTGCTTACTCTGTCGTGAGGGTGGAATGGGAAGAAGACACTGGTAAAGCCTCTTGGACCCCAAATAAACTATATTATTATTCCAGCCATTGCTGGAGGGGATCTCTGAGGTCACCCTGGCCAGCCCTTCCTTCAAGGTCACGTGGGGGGCAGGTGACCGAGCTGAGTCCTTTGAGTCCCGGTAAGAACGCTGAGGCCCAGAGAGGAGCCTTGAGGAGAGTCAGAGAATGTGCAGCCTGGCTGGTCGCTGGCCCAAGGCAGGGGCTCCCTAAGTCCGCTCTTGTTTTCAACCCTTGCCTTCTGTCTCAGAACCAATATGAAGTATTGGCTTCAAGGCAGAATGGCGGTAAGAGCTAGGCCACGGGGGTCATGTGACTTGTTAAAAGCCACTCAGCCAGGCAGTCTGAGGTCAAAGCCCGCCCCCTCTTCACTCCGGTGCCTCCTGCTGGGAATGGTCTCCCGTAGGTGCCGGCCCTTAACTACGTGCGCATGCGCACGCTGGTCTTGCTCACTTCTCTCCCAAAGACTTGCAATCTCAGTGCTCGGGAGGCGCTTATTAAGTGCTTTTGAGCATTAAAAAGACTGACGTTAATTGAATAAACTAAACAAATAAACATTAAACGAATAATCGACTGAAAAATTAATAGTTTGACACGGGGATGGGGTCACTGAGGCTCTGACACGTAACTTAGGCGAGGGTTCGGGTTCAGCTTTTGCCTCTGCAGGGGGCGCTGTGACGCAGGCCCGCCCGAATTCCTCCTTCTTCCCCATTCCTCAAACCCTGGCTCACGTGAGAGGCCTCATCACGTGACCGAGTCCCAACCGGCGCGTGAAGTCATGTGATAGGAGGCCAGCAGCTGGGGAGCCATGGAGGATGATGTGAATCGCCCTCTCCTGGAGGCAGAGCCGGAGCTCTCGGCGCCCGGGCCTGAAGCCGGGGCCGGACCCGAAGCCGAGGCCAGACCCGAAGCCGAGGCCAGGGTCGTCCCCCGGCTCGCGATCTGCGACCCAGCCCACCTGGCGCATCGGCTGCTGGCGCTGGCATTCATGTGCTTCCTGGGCTTCGGTGAGCGGACTGGGCTGACCGGGACCCCTTCCCCTCCCTCCTGTCAGTCCGGAGACCCCCGACCCTAGTTCACGAGGAGCGAGGCTGGGCTTGGGTAGCGGCCCCCTAGACAGTCACATCTCTCTCCAAAACCCCTCTCCTTCCGCCTACATCGGGCAGTTAAAGGGTCGCCCTGAACTTCGGAGTCAGGATTGGGTTGGGATGATGAAGCCAGAACCCCGCCGAGCAGTGAAAGAGGAAGTGGAAGCAGTGACCGGGTTTCAGAGAGGGGAGAACTCGGGGGCTCCCTGGCACAGACCAGGGGATCCAGGACTCAGCCTACCCGGGAAGATAGCACGGATATTTCCCTTAAGCACAAACCTGATTGTGACTTCCCTCCTCAGCCTCCTTGGGCAGCTGGCTTCCTGTTGCCACTTGGATGAAATATCAACTCCTTCTTTTGCCTTTTTCTTTTGTAAAACAAAACAAAACAAAAAAAACCCCTTACCTTCCACCTTACTGTATATTGGTTCTAAGGCAAAAGAGCAGTAAAGGCTAGATAATGGAGATTAAGTCACTTTCCCAGGGTCACACAGCTAGGAGGTGCCTGGGGGCAAATTGGAACCCAGGACCTCCGGACTCTAGGCCTGGCTCTCAATCCACGGAGCCACCCAGCTTCCCCCTCTATTTGCCTTTTAATGTCTCCCACAGCCTGCCCCAGCTCATCTTTCCAAATTCTTTGGATATTACTTTGCTCAGCATGAGAGTGTGAGAAAGACTTTTAATGAGATGTAGAGGCGGCCATTTAAGCTAGTGAATGTAAGTAGAAACTGTTATATTGGAAAGTGTTTTAGTGTGTCAGATTTCAACTAGCCTTTGGTCCTTTTCCAGGCAGCTATTTTTGCTATGATAATCCAGCAGCCCTCCAGATCCAGATTCAAAATGTAAGTTTCCATTCTCCTTTCTTTCTTTCTTTCTTTCTTTCTTTCTTTCTTTCTTTCTTTCTTTCTTTCTTTCTTTCTTTCTTTCTTCCTTCCTTCCTTCCTTCCTTCCTTCCTTCCTTTCTTTCTTTCTTTCTTTCTTTCTTTCTTTCTTTCTTTCTTTCTTTCTTTCTTTCTTTCTTTCTTTCTTTCTTTCTTTCTTTCTTTCTTTCTTTCTTTCTTTCTTTCTTTCTTTCTTTCTTTCTTTCTTTCTTTCTTTCTTTCTTTCTTTCTTTCTTTCTTTCTTTCTTTCTTTCTTTCTTTCTTT
>NC_058132.1:657833435-657879530 GCF_016433145.1 Gracilinanus agilis
TTCCTTCCTTCCTTCCTTCCTTCCTTCCTTCCTTCCTTCCTTCCTTCCTTCCTTCCTTCCTTCCTTCCTTCCTTTCTTTCTTTCTTTCTTTTTTTTCTGTTTATTCTGAAGCCTCACTGAGGCACTCATAACCCAAATGCTATGACCTAAAAACGACCATGGAGATAACCCATAACTTGTAATCTGTAATCCTCATGGCAGAGAGAGGTACATACATGGAAGTTGGGAGCCCCAGGCTGTTCTGGAACCCTCAGTGAACTGACTTTGCTTGGAAGTACACTGGACCTTACCTTATTTATGACATATTTTAAACACATCATGTGAAGAATTAAACTTCTGTGAAATGTTGGTAGTACTTGTCAGAATCATACTACCAGCTATCACTCAATTTAATCTGAAAACTTGCTTAGCCTGTTTGTGGAGGCTTTGCTCTCAAGATGAGCTATAAGACCCAGAGGACTTAGTGACAGCTGGATGTGAAGGCAGACTCCCTCCTCATCTCTTCTTTTTTCACTTGACCACATTCCATTCTGGGAATTTTTGGATTAAGTTGGGGCTTTTTTGAATAGCAGAGAGTTCCCCCTTAGGGAACTTTTCCTTGGGAGGTTTATGGGGAGTGAGGAGGGAGACAGGGCATTTTCTATATAAATCTTTTTATTAATACAAATTTTACAAATACAAATGCCAGGGATTTTTGGGAAGTAATTTTTTGGGGGTTAGAAGTCACATTGGAACAGAAGTGTGGCAATTTAGAAAATTCTAACCGAATGTACTATTTAAGAACCTCGTTTGTTCTATGCGTATGTAGTAATAGCTGACATTTTATATACTGCTTTAAGGGTTGTAAAGAGCTTTTTTCCACATATATATTTCTCAAAGACCAGCAAAAATGAGTTGCCAAGTGGTTTAACTAACCATCCAGGAAGATCAGAAATTAGAAGGCCCATCAAGCAAAAGCCTGTCAAATTGCTCTTTGCCTTGCATCTGGTCCTCTCCTTGGCAGTAGTGAGGTGCCCTTCTGTGGGAAGCACACCAAAGGGTGTACTGATAGAGGATAGGGGTGCCTGGTATCCATAAAAAGGTGGCACAGACCATTGGTATCTCTGTGGCCCTTTGCCACCAAAATAAGTCTATAGAATCTCTCCAGGCAAATGTGCATCGGTTAAAACAGTTGTGAAGATTAAAATTAATATGCAAAATTCTAAATATTATATTTATGAATATTTTATTAATAATAAACAGAGACCTAACTAAAACGTTACTAACTGACCTGTTCCCAGGAACAAAAGAAAAAGAGGGAGGAGTTACAGCCAAGTATAAAACAATATGTGACCACACAAATGTGGAGGCGCAGGAGAGATTAAAGGGAATTTTTGGAAAACTAAGGGACTTATGGGGGATGAAGTCCAAGGTTCAAAATCTCCATTTATACACAGTGATGGGCAAACTATGGCCTGCAGGCCAGATGTGGGCCCTCTGAAATGTTCCATGGAGTTGGGGCATTATTCCTAATCTGACAAATACAATGAGTAGGATACAATACAATGAAACATGGAAAGAGTTGCCTTAGAAATAGACTGACAGATGAGCACTTCCTTTCCTTTGGGCCCTTCTTTAAAAAGTTTGCCCATCACTGGGCTAAAAGAATATCGTTCCAAACTAATCCTCTTCCCAAGGAACCATCTGTACATAAGAAGGGTGAAAGCTCTCCTGAAGAACTCCACTTGGCAACCCAGCTTTCAGAACTTTTTACACCTTTCAGAAATTCTATGAGAAAGAAAGTTCATGTCATTACTGAAGATGAGAAGAATTTCAAGACATTTGCTAGTCTTTGAATGACCCGGGCCAATGCCTATCTTTTCAGAATTCAGGCAAAACCAAGCGGGGGAGCCTGGAGAGCAGAATGTGGAGGAAAAAAAAAAGTAAACAACTTCTGAGAACTTTTAATAAGATAATCCAAAAGAAAACCCTTAAAAAAAGGAATGTGGAAATGTATGTGTGTATGTGTATAAAATCTGATTTAATTGTCGCAACAACACCCCTGTGAAGTGAGTGCTATTCCCATTTTACAGATCAGGAACCTGAGGCTGAGAGAATAAGTGATTTGTCCAGGGACACTTGTGACAGTGTTTTCCGGAGTTGAACTCATGTCTTTCTGACTTTAGGCCCAGTTCTCTAACCATTGTGCTGCTGCATATAGAAACCACCTCCTACCATACATTTATATGTATAGTTTTGCTGTTTGTATGTAACTTTCCTAACACATTTTAATACTTCATTTGCTCTTTATCTCTTGCAGGTTTAAATTTAGTCAAATAATTGTTTTTCTGCTTTTCTCCAGATATTTATATTTCTCATGGAAATTTGATTTTTGCATGGGAAAAGAATTCCTAAACGGGGCCTTTAGTAGAGAGAAGAGTAGTCCTAGTTGGAACATGGGAGGGAGTACCTATGGCATGTGCTTCTTTACACAGCAAAGAAATACAGTCTAACTTCCCCAGATTTAGGAGGCTGTGACGTGTCGCCAAGCTGCAAGTCTAACATGTAATTGAAGACTCTTTTTTTTTTTTTTCTTCATCTTTTCCATATAGGACATGCACTTGAGCACTGCAAAATTCATGCTTCTGTATTCTTGGTACTCTTGGCCCAATGTGATTCTGTGTTTCTTTGGTGGCTTTTTAATAGATCGAGTATTTGGAATCCGGTAAGTCCACAGTCACAGCATGTCCTCGAAGGGGTTATTAGTAAACTCTTAGATTTAGCATTAATGAAAAGGAAGGAATGCAATTCAGGCTTTCCTGAAAAGCCTCCAGTGCTGGAGTCAGAATGAGTCTGACGAGAGTTTCCTTGTTTTTCTCTGGGCTGGGTTTTTGAATTTTTCCTGATCATTTCCTAAAATAGTTTAAGATGAGTTAATGCTCTGTTTTATTCCTGCCAAAGACATTGCTACTGATGAATTAACCTTCTGCCCTTAGCAGACTGATGATGTAATATAGACTTGATCTAGAGAGATGGCTTCCTTTTTCCTTATAAATTGGCTAATTGTCATTGCCACTTCTCACAGAAAACGCGAAAGGGGGCAATGTGAGAATGTGATGTTCCAGCCGGCCACCTTTGCCAAATTTTAGATCTGGCCAAAATTTGGGGTGGGGAGCGATTCTGCATACTAGATATTTTGGCATTTTATTTGCATTAGTGAAGCAGTTGGAAGCTATAGCATTGATTCTAGACGAGAGCCACAGGTTAGCATCACCCGCCATTTCATTGTCAAAAACTCTTACAAGTCTGCCACTGTCATTACTACACACGTCTTGCTGTAAGTGTGGCTCTGGTTAGCGAAAACTTTTGGACTTTCATCTCATAATTTTGCTTAAGAGGTTAGAATGAACTAAGTTAAAAATTTGACATTCTTGAATCCTTTGGAATTTTCTGGAGAAATTTGGCTTCTGCAGAACCTTTTGCCTCTTAAAATCACTGAGTTTTCTTCGAGAGAGTGGAGAGACTGTTGGTAGTGAAAATTGAAATGTATTTTATAGATGACTTGGTTACTGGATTATAGTAATTTGTTTTAAATTCTTTCTTCCTAGGTGGGGCTCCATTATATTTAGCTTCATTATTTGTATTGGACAGGTAAGGCTGGCTTGGAGAGGCTCTAGAATTTTTGCCTGAAAAAATGAATTTTGGAAATGTAATGAATACTTAGATACCTGGCTAGATGTGATCTATGGATAAATACCCTTAATGAAGTTTATTGAATTGGGTATATGTCAAATCTGCCTTAAATTTGAGGATGAATGGATTGATATTTTAAAATTTAAATTCTTTTTTTTTTAAACCCTTACCTTCTGTCTTAGAATCAATACTGTGTATTGGCTTTAAGGCAGAAGAATGGTAAGGGCTACACAATGGGTGTTAAGTGACTTGCCCATGATCACACAGCCAGGAAGTATCTGAGGCCAGATTTGAACCTAGGACCTCCCATCTCTAGACCTGGCTCTCAATCCACTGAGCTACCCAGATGCCCTCCAAATTTAAATTATCTTAATAAATTTCTCTGAGTCTGCACAGCCTGGTTAAGGGTTGGACTGGGAATCAGGAAAACTGTTTGCCCTTTATACTAGCTGTGTGACTCCGGGCAAGCCACTTACATTCTCTTCCTCATGTAATTCCTGAGGATTGACTTGCTAAGACAGGTTGTGAAATAGGCTTTTGTTCTGATTGCATTCAGTTTTGATCTTTTCAGTCCGTCCCAGTTGTTGGGGCATTTCTTTATTCTCTTTGGTGCAGGGAGGTGTCTGTACTTTGCTTTTTCCATGATGGCTAAAGAATTTTTCTTTTACAGGTTGTTTTTGCCTTGGGTGCACTGCTTAATGCTTTTTGGCTGATGCAGTTGGGCAGATTTATATTTGGGTAAGTTAGACATAATTTGATTTATTCCTCAAGAGCTAATTATAATTTCCCCCTGTCAATTTTATTTAAAAAATGTCTTTTTATATTTGTTAGTTTTTTTCTTTAAGGGAATTGTTTAAAGCACCCTTCCCTCCCCTCCTTTCCCCTCTAAAAAAATAGGCAAACTATTAATGTGGTGGCTTATTCTGCAGGGAATGAACAAATTCTTTCCCCATCCCTGGTTGTAGTTAGCCATTTTTACCTGCTAGGGATTTTACTGTACTGTCATAAGGCAGGAACCGTTTGATATAGCCTGGTCACTCACTGGGATCTCATTTCCCATACAAGGATATCTGGTAAAGAGCTCCATCGTAGGGGCTGAAGGAATTGAGAGTCTAAGAGGACTTGAGAGGCCAGTTTAGTTTGCAGGTTTAGAAGCCTGTGTATGCCCAGCATGGGCAGAATTGAGGTGGAGGGTACAGTACAATACCACCTACTGGATCCAAGGCCCTGTTTGAAGTGCTGGGGTACCTGGACAAAAAAACCAAACAGGACTTGTCCTCAAGGAACTTACATCTTGCTGGCCATAGGCCATGTGCTTCCGTGGAAAAAAAGAGGATTTTACCAGCACAGGCAACTGTCCACCAATCCACCAGTACCCTATCTTGTCTGTGGCTTCCTAGAGAGCTGCCTGAGGCCTAGGGAGGGAATAGCTTAGGGTCAAAGGGCTAGTGGGTGAAGGTTAGGCTGATTCCCAGCAGCACCCTGACAGGCTGGACTGCTTTTCTATAACACGTACACAGATAAGAAAACACCAAAGAATTGGAGAAAGTATGGGCCATGACTGGAAGGGCATCAGGAGCAGCTTCCTGGAGGAAGTGGGCTTGAGCCTGAGCACCGAATTCAGGGGGCAATGAGTGCCTCAGCAGCTGACCGAACCAGAATATGTAAAGGGGGAAGCAGAGGGCAGCCTGTGGCCTGCTGTGGCTTTTATAGGCCAGTTGTACAAATGAGACAGATGGTAAGGGACTAAAGAACAATTCTAAGATGCTATGTGAGGGAATGAGAGAATACTGTAGGCAATGGGTAGAGGGAAGAATTGAAAGCAAGTGAAAATTCTTCTTGAGGAGGAACTTGGGCAGAGCTTTTTAAGATCATTATATGCAGGTGGATGGAGACTTAGAGGCCAGTTAGTCCAACCTCGTTTCACAGAGGAGGAAACAGGCCCACCAGTGAGAAGTGACCTGTCTGAGTGACAAAGGGAGGACAATTGGTGGATTCAGAAATGTTAGGACCAGGTATGACACATTTGGGGTCCCCTGCTTGTCTGGGATCAGGAGCTGATCTTGTCTTCCCTACAGCAAGAATTGGGGAGAGAGCAGGTTCACTGACATAGAAGGTTTGCTGAGGTGCCCCTGGAGGGATGTAGTAACCTCGGATCATGAACCCCTCTCAGATGGACTCATGGGCTTGCTAGCATTTCAGATACTGGAGAGGCTCATGCTGGATAGATCATGATGACACCAACCATTGGAGCATGATTGCATAAAGGAATGATTCTAATACCTGCTTTTTAAGTCTTGAAAACAAAGAGAATAGTAGAATGTTACTCTGTGTGTGCACATAATCACAGTGTTGGTTGGCCTGGAAGTGTGTGATTTCTTAGGGCAAACTTGTAGAGATTCAGGTGTAAGTGGCCCATCAGGGGAGACCAGATTGCCTATGGAGACCACTGCTTGGCCTAGGAACAAGAAATAAAACAAAAGAGAGGAGAAAAGGAGGGAAATGGAGAGAAGGGGAGGGATGAACATTAAAAGGACCATGTAAAGGAGGTTGGTAGCAGGGACCAGTGAAAGGAATTGAGCTGAAGAAAGGGTTAGGCCTGTGTACTAAGAAAATTACTTTGGCAACCATTTGGAACATGCCCACTGCAAAAATTCAAATGCATGAAAAGTACCTAATAGCAAGAATACTTCATTGTTGCAAGGACCAAGCATGTGTGTTTCTGGGGCCAGATTTCTGTTAATAACCTTTTCTAGTAGTTCAGGCCTTGGGGGCATTAAGAGCCTAGGGCTGCCTTCATGATGAAACATTGGCGGAACGCTTGGGTGCTAGTGGCAGAAGGACAGAGATGAGAGATTGGAGAGAGTGATAAGAGAACTGAAGGTCTCAGGGTGATGATGGGATTGTTTTGGAGTTGAGTAGAGGGAAGTCATAGATGGCAAATAACCTGGAGTGTTGGGGAGAGCCATTTACTGGAGCTCAACTTTCATTGTCCTGCATTGCTCTTCCATCAATTTTCAAAGCCTTTCTGGCCTTCTTTGTCAGTACTATTAGTTTAAGTTCTCCTTAGTCTTCCTTGCCCCTAGACTGTCATAGTGACCTCCTAATTATTCTTCCTGTTGCCATTCTCTCCTTCACATGCTTGCCAAAATCATCTTCCTAATACACTAGTCTCATCACTTTTCTGCTGAAGAGTCACCAGTAGGTCCGTATTATTGAAAGACACCCACTTCTCAGCCTGGCTTTTATGAAAGCTTCTCTACTCCAGGTGTTGTACTGGGCTATCAGAACTCCCTAGTACAGAACCAGATGAATGTGCAATTGGGAAATTTTAACAACAACAACAAAAAATAGAAACATAGAAAATGTTTGGTTTTCTGAATAGAGCCTCTGTCTATTTGAGTTGGGTACCACTGATGCTGGCCTCCACACTGCCTTTCTAGCAGTTTTCTACCTTCTTGCCTCGGCTCTCACCAGAAGCTTGTTACATCTCTGCCTTTTTGAAATCTTTTCTTTTAAGAATTTTTCCTTGAGATCAACTCTATTCCCTCTTTCTCCTCAAATCACTCCTAGGTCTTCGATCTCAGAATCAATACTGTGTATTGATTTCAGGGTAGAGGAGTAGTAAGACTCGGCAATCTGCGTTAAGTGACTTTTTCTGATGCTCTTGTCATGTGTATCCTATGTAAGCATACATTTCTTCTCCCATCCTTTGTCCCATTCATCTTTGTATTTATTCCTGATACTTTACAAGAAAAATTGCACATTGTTGGCACATGAGAGATGTTGAATTGAATGATTGATTTGAATTTTCTTTTTTTAGGATTGGTGGGGAGTCCCTAGCAGTTGCACAAAATACCTATGCTGTGAGTTGGTTTAAGGGCAAGGAATTAAACCTGGTATTTGGACTCCAGCTTAGCATGGCTAGAATTGTGAGTAGGACAACACGCGTCCAATATATTGAATGTTTCAATGGTGGTGTTACACAAACTTTTTTGTTCTGGGTAGGCCGTGTGCTCTTATGTGGACTAGACAGTAGAGAAGTTCTTTTACCATTTCGTATGTAGGGGTTTGTAGACAACTGTGTGTGCATGCATGTGTGTGTGTGTGCACATGTATGGTTTTAATAAGTAAAACTAAATCATTAAAATAACAAAATTTTAATTTTGTTTCTTTTTACTATTTAAATGCTTTGCATAAACATAGACATAAAACCTCTGACATGTGGCTTAAAAGAAATTTCTGTAGAAACTCTGCAATATTTTAATAGTTACTCATTCTAAGTGTTAAGATGATTTTTCAGATATTGAAAACGTTGTACGACATCCTGCTGTCCAGTGAACTCAGTGATAGTAGTTCATATGAAGAGTGTGTGAGGGCCTTTTGAGGTCATCCTGCTTAAAACAGTGATTCCTCTTAGGATATTTCTGACTCAATCCTCTAGTCCAGGGGTCAACAACCTTTTTGTCCGTGAGAGCCATAAACGCCATATTTTTTATAACGTAATTTCGTGAGAGCCGTGCAGTGCTCACAGTGCCGCTCCTGTAACAGCGCCTGAAAAAAATGGACTTTATGGCTCCTGCAGAAAGAGCCAGATTGCCGACCCCTGCTCTAGTCTTTGTTTGCTGAGCCTATATTTTGGGATAATTGAGCCTCCCTGGTTTTGAGTTCCCTGATTTTGAGTAGCTTATTCAGTTTTATTTAAACTAACACACAAACAAACCCCCAAACTCTATTAGGGAAAATTCTTTGTTGTCTACAACCAGAATGCTTCACTGTGTAACTCCGACGCTTTAGACCTCATTGGTCTCCTGTCTTCAGGTAGCTTAAGGGCTATCATATATTTGATAATGCCTGCAAGTCTCTTCAAGGCTAATTGGTCTCATTCCTCTCAGTTGATACAGTGATTCCCAGGCCCTTGTGGGCGCTTTCTGGCTTTGCTTTAGTTGCTCATTATTCCTCTTATTGTAGTCCTCAGCTCTGAACACACTCTGCTAACTTGTCTCTGACCAGCTCCGCTTCCAGGACTAGCCCCTTCCTTGGCTTGGATATGCTTTGGAGGCCTCCAGGAGTTGTACTTCTGACCTGCATTATTCTGCTTTTAGTCAGTTAGAACTTCAAGGTTTCATGTGGTTCAGGTCAGCAGGTGTTCTCCATCCTGTACTTTGGTAACTGAATTAGAAAATAAAAACGTCAGACCTTCTTTAAAACAAAATGAAACAAAACCCCCAAACTCGTTTAATTGTTCCCCGCTAAAAGCACTAGTAGAAGAAAAGAGATGACCCAGAGTTTGTAAATAATAAGGTAAAATGACTGAGCTGGAACTTGTCACCTTGACTTTTAAAAAGTCTTAGATTGGGGCAGCCGAGTAGCTCAGTGGATTGAGAGTCAGGTGTAGAGATGGGAGGTTAGGTTCAAATCTGGCCTCAGACACTTCCTGGCTGTGTGACCCTGGGCAAGTCACTTAACCCCTATTAACTAGCCCTGACCACTCTTCTGCCTTGGACCCAATACATAATTGATTCTAAGATGGAAGGTAAGGGTTTAAAAAACAAAAACAAAAACTAATAAAAAGTCACAGAAAGGGGGCAGGTAGGTAGCCCAGTGGATAGAACATTAGATGTGGAGTTGGGAGTACTTCGGCTAAAATCTGCCCTTAGGCACTTTAGCTGTGTGACCCTGGACAAGTTATTTCACTCTCATTGCCCAGTCCTTACCATTCTTACCATTCTTCTGTCTTAGAACTAATAAGATAGAAGCTGAGGGTTAAAAAAAAAGTCAGATAGAAGATATGTCAGGTAGGTGATGGAGGACAAATTTCACAAGAGTTGCCTGTTTTCTAAGCTTGCAGTATGCTGAGGCAGGCAAGGAAAGCTCCAATAACTGCTGCCCTGAGGAAAAGAGGAGAATCCAGAGGAATTTGTTAGCAGGTGATCACCTACTTCCCTTCTGTTTGCTTTACTAGGAAGGATGGTCCTTGGATTGGAAAGAAGAGAAACAAATGAATAAAGGAGAGTCAGAACTCAGGATAAGTTAGGTGATAATCAAAGAGGCCTTATTGGCTCTTTTAAAAATTAAAAAAAATTTTTTTTAAACTCTTATTTTCTGTCTTACAATTGATACTAGTAGTTTTGGTCCCATGTAGAAGAGGAATAAGGACTAGGTCATTGAGATTAAGTGACTTTCCCAGGGTCATATAGCTAGGAAGTGTCTGAGGTCCGATTTGAACCCAGGACCTCCCATCTTCAGGCTTGACTCTTTATCTACTGAGCCATATAGCTGTCCCTCCTCATTTCATTTTTGACAAGGTTACTGGATGAGCAGATCAGGGGAATGGCATGGATGTAGTTTACCAAGATTTTAGCAAAGGATTTGGCAGAAGCTGTTGTGATGCTCTTGTGGAAAGATAGAAAGGAATGGGCTGGATGATAGGTATTAGGCATTTTGGGACTCACTGGATGACCAGCCCCAAAGTGCATTTTTAATGGCTTCATATTGGCGTGGCAGGAGAGGTTTAATGGAATGGCCCAGGCATTTTTATCAATTCCTGAGAAAGGCAAGGAAGCATGATGTTCCCTTGAGCTTATGAGATCTGTAGGTGACCCAGAAGTAGTAATAATAGTGGACAGCTCCCCAAAGGTCTTGCTGGGCTAGACTCTTGGACCCAGTCTAATAAGATCAATATAGTAGAGTTCCATCTAGTCTTCTGCACTTGGCTTAGAAGAGTCAGCTTTGACAGCAGCTCGGTGTGAGTCAGCAGCGTGATGCGGCCAAGTCTAGGGAGGGGTCTGTCCTGTGGGTCAGACCCTGCCCAGAGTGTGTGTACTTCCTAGCTGCAGCTCTGGGGGCCCCGCTTTAGGAGGGGCCTGGATAAGTCACTAGCAGCAAAGGAAGGCAGCAGGATCATAATGATGATCTTGAGACGATGGCACAGAGCAATTATTTACAATTACGTATGAAAGGGGTAGCCTGGAAAAGAAAGGTGGGGGCTTCAGAAGGACCCTCTCCTGGGAGTGGCTGCCCTCTCCCTGCATGACCCGCTTGTGGAGCGCATTGGAGGGGATCCTTCCTTCCTTTATTCTCGTCCCTGGGATTTGGGGGGTGGTTTCCTCTTCTGCTATTGGAGAACTCAATCCTGAGGATCCTAGATTGAGAGCCAGGAGGGACACCGGAATCCTCTGGGTCAGCCGCCTCCTCTTTGATTGAGAAAACCGTGGCTACAAGGAAGAGCTAACAGGCCACTGCGGGCCTCGGCCTGGACTTCTGCTCCTTGGCCTCCAGAGCTCGGTCTTGTTCGCTGGCCCCTCTCTGCCCCTCATTGTAGTCCCGAGTCCTAACCAACATCCAGCTTCAGTGGAAGTTTGAGATCAGGTGATTTTCTCCTTAATTAATTGCACCTTTTACATGGCATTTATTTTTCTGCATAGTTGTGTAATCGCATCTGGACTTTTCCCACTTTTCCTTAAAGTTTAAGTTTTAGGCCTTCTTGTTTAGACGGATAATTTTCTTCCCAATCATGAGCGTCCTCATATTTATGGAAGCAGAACCAAGAATGAATTCCTTCTTGTGCCTGAAGCCTCAGAAGCTGCCTCACATTCCCACACACAGCTCCCCCAAGCCTTTCTTTTGTAGGACGTTACGGCCTCCACTTACCACAGATGTGTTTGGCAGCTGCCTCAGGCAGGAACACGCGTGTCCCCAGTTTTCTCCACCTCAGATTTCTAGATTGTCCTCCCAGAAAACTCCCCTGGAAAACTCTCTTTGTCAAACCCTTTTCTTGTCGGGCTCCTGGTGATTTAGAGGCTCTGGAGAATAGCCTCCATCATTGAGCCGTCGCGGCTCGTCCTCGTCGTTCCTCGGGGGCTTCCGAAGACACAGTTATTGTGAAGGATTGATGACAGGAACCATGACTGTGTAGAGGCAGGAGAAGGACGAGGCCCGTGTCAGAGGCTGGCCGCGGCTGAGGCGAGGGCGCCGCGGGAGCTGTCACGGGCGGCCTCGCCGGCTTGGCTGTATGTGTGTGCAGTGGAGCCCTGGGAGGGCCTGGGAGCAGGCTCGCCTCCCGAGAAGGAAAGGCAGCTCAGATGCCCGTGTCTGCCTCCTGGGATGGTTCTTTCTTGGGGGTGGGAGCCCCAGCATTTGCCCTCATGGCCCCGGGCCACGCCGGGCGGAAAGGGAGGCTTCGTTCTTGGCCTCGAGGAGCTTCTGGGCTCAGATGACTGTATTTAATGGGGATTTTTAGAAGGAAAACATGCATCAGGTCTATAGCACGTGCATTTCTCACGCACTAGTAATATTTACAGTTGTTTCAGTGTCGTGATTAAAGAAGACATTTTATTTATGTTTTCATCCGGAAGGGGAGCCTCTACTAAGCTTGTTAATAGGGCGGCTTCTTTCGTGATGCATTTCTCTCCCCAGTTGAGAGAGGGTAGCCCCGGGACACATGATAGCATTTAGTCATAATTATTACTTAATTTGGGTTTATCATATGGCTTCGATCCATAGGGATCCAGACCGAATGCTAGTCACACGATGTTCCCCGAAACCCCTCTTACCCCGGAGTGGGGATTAGTGCTGGAACTTCTTTTCCAGCCCATTTTGCAGCTTAAAGGGTAGCGAAAGGAAGCCTGACCTCCTGGCCCTCGGACACTGGGCTTCTCAACGAAGACCCACCGGGGCCTCACTAGAGCCGAGGCAGAATCATCGAGCGCTCGCTCTTGTTGGATTGCTTCCAAAGGCTTTTTCCCCTTGTGTGACTGTTTCCCCCTTCATACAATACAAATGTTTCTTATTTATTTGTTCCCATTAGCTGGCTAGGTCAAGGGAAGTTTTTCTCAATAACCTTTCAAAAGACCTAGAAAAAGGGAGTTTCTTTTGTTCCTTGTCCTCCACAAACTTACTCCTATAGAATGTGCTTGGAAAAGAAATGGAAACTACCTACAAATTAATTAATTAATTAAGAATATTTTCCCTTGGTTCCATGATTCATATTCTTTCCCTGCCCTCTTCCCTCTTCCTCCCGGAGCTGACAAGACTTCCCCCGGGTTATACATGTGTCATTATTCTCATTTGCAGTAGAGCGATCTTTTAACATCAAAACCCCAATCATATCCCCATCCAACCACATAAGAAATGGAAACGATTGATCGCTCCCTTGAAGGTTTGGCAGAAGCGGGTCTTTTTTTGTGTTTTTAAAACATAACATGACTGAAGACTCCACTGTTCTTCTCTTCCTCTTAGGGGAGCACCGTGAACCTGAATGTCATGGGATGGCTCTATCACCGGATAGCCACTTTGATCGGGTCCCCGGGCCACACGACGCTGGGCGTCACCCTGATGATTGGTCAGTGCCTCTTTTGTCCCTTACAGAGCGTGCTAGAAGGGGGCTGTTTGGGGCCTCAGAAGACACACGGGCTCGTCGGGTGGCCAGAGAGGTCAGGCCCCCTTTCTGGCTGGGGGAAGTCATCCTGGTCTGCTCTCCCTTTAGGGGGCTCAGACAGGGAAGGGAGGGCTTTTAGTATTTCCTTCCATCAGGCTCCGTCGTTCCAGGGAGGCCAGGCGTGGGGAAGGTTATGAAGTGCTCGGTTTGGGGAACAGCAGCTTCCAGTCTAGACTGTGGCTCTCTCCCCTCACGAGTCTCTGTCCAGCCCCAAATATTGCAGCATTTTTGGCAGAGAAGGATGGTTTTGGGATGGATGGCCATGCTGATTCTTGATGTTAAATCTCCCAAAAGGTTTCCTAAGCAGGATTGTCCTAAGGAGGCAAGATTGTGCCGTGGAACCCTCCCAAACCATCTTTTTCTCCCATCTTACTCCCTAGGACAGCTGACCCCCATTCATCCCTTTTCTGTGATCACTAAAACTCAGGACATAACTCCATCTGCTGAGTGCTTAGGGAATGGGGATTCGGGTTGGAGGGAGGAGGCAGGCCTGGGCTGGCAGGAGGTGGTTCTACAGAGGAGCGAAGTGTCCTGGCAGAGCAGCCGGGGCAGGTGGTGACTTCACAGAAGGGCAGAGGGAGGCAGCAAAGGCAGCTTGGCCTCCCCAGCCTTCTCTTGGCTCTCTGTCATTGCTGAAAGCGAAGCTGCCCGGGGTTAGTAGGCTTTCTACCTCTTCTCTTCTATTCCCTATTCTGTGGCCGCTCTTCTGCCCTGCTCCGGCCCCTGACCCACCTGAGCCTCCCCGACCCCTTCACTTCGTCTGATGGGGGTCTTCCTAGGATTGTTAGTGGTGGGGCCTGCTTTGGGAACGTCTGTCCCTGCTTTTGAGCACTTTCCGGGCTACTTCCTAAATTGGTGTTATTTCTTGGCTTTTATTTCAGGGGGAGTAACATGTGTCTTTTCACTATTATGTGGTTTGATTCTGGCATTCATGGACTGGAGAGCAGAGAAAATCCTTCATAAAGAACAAGGAAAAACTGGTAAGCTTGGAAGCCCTGTTTTTGCAGGGAGGTTCCTCAGTGCAGTTTTGGGGCTTAATTAGTCACGTTGTTTTTGGTTTTCACTTCCAAAATCTATTTCCTCTTGTCTCAATTTGGACATTTACATATTTTTTTCAAACCTGGTTGGAAACATTATTATTAAGCCTTGTGTTTCTTGGGAATAGAGTATTCCCCTCCGCCCCAGTTATCGTCAAGGGGCTGACCTCACTTAAACATTTCAGCTTCCCATCTGCTTCCACACATTTGAGTTAACCCACAAATATTTTGTTTGTAATTACTTGGCTCCGCTTTTATTTAACTTCATGTGAAACTCATTTAAATTCTCAAAGAAGTAAAATCATCCTCATGATGGTAGAAAACTTATAGTATTTGGAAACTTATGCCGTTCTTGTTTGCTCTTGTTCCTCCAGGTGAAGTTATCAAAATAAGAGACATGAAGGACTTCTCATTATCCCTGTGGATTATATTTTTAATTTGTGTATGGTATTACGTGGCCATATTTCCTTTTATTGGACTTGGCAAGTAAGCAGCTACTTCCTTGCAGGACAGCAGTGTATGGTTTGTGCATCTTGAATGGACACACAATACTTGAGAAGTAAAATCATGTTCTTAGATGTTGATTATATACTTGTAAAGGGGAAAAAAGGAAGATAAGAAAATGTAAGACTTGTTTGATGCTTAGGCGACTTTGTTAGCCTTGAGTGTTGGTCTTGGTGTGTTAATTTTGAGAAAACCCTTTCTAACATTTATTGTCACATTAGATTTCCATTTAATTTTAAGTTTCCTTCCCTCCCATTTTATCATCTTTATTATTCATATATATTGAATCCTACTTTATTCAACTCTTTTAAAATAATTAGATATCATAAGAATAGTTTATAGCTTAGCTCTGATTGCACAGGAAGTCATTTTTATGAAAACATTTGTTTTCTGTTAAGAGTACTACAGAAAATAAGTCTTTGAACATCTTAGTGTCCATTTCAGTAATCAGGTATTCTGTTTCTTTTTTTTTGTAAAGATATTATTTTTTGGGGGGCAGCTGGGTGGCTCAGTGGATTGAGAGCCAGACCCAGAGACAGGAGGTCCTGGGTTCAAATTTGACTTCATCCACTTCCCAGCTGTATGACCCTGAGCAAGTCGCTTGACCCCCATTGCCTAGCCTTACCACTCTTCTGTCTTAGAACTAATACACAGTATTGATTCTAAGATGGAAGGTAAGGGTTTAAAAAAAAAAAAAGATCTGATTTTTTTATTTCTTGAACCTAGCAGTCTCCATGTCATCAAGCAAATTCCAAAAAAGAGTGAAAGGAGAGGGTGAAAACCAAAATTTGTTTAAGTTGTATTTTTTTTTTTTTTGGCTACATAGGAAGTCTGACTAATTGATCACAGTTCCTGAACTGTTGGCAGCTTCTACTTCTTTTGATACTTTAACTCTTTTGTGGATCTCAAGGTTAGGAGACCAGGAAGGGTCAAGATCTAACTTTTTTATAGTTTTAGAACCTTTGCTCATAATTCTCAGTCCTAAAGCCCCTTGAGCAATTATAGCTCTGAGCTTATCGTGTCTAACCTGCCCAGAAATAAGTGGCTGTTCGTGCCAATGGCCACTGTACTTCCTGTCTTTGGAAACCTAGTCAGGAGAGGTATGTATCCAGTTCACAGATCAAAAATTAGCAAAGACCCAACCAGCAGAAGAGGCACCAAATCCTTCCTTCTTACCTTGGAAACAGGAGGACCCATTTTTCTCTTCAGAATATACTTTATTGCTTGTCCTCAGCAGATGGGAATTTTAGTAAACAGTTTCAAATATTTACTAAATATCTTTCTTCCTATTATGTAGTTTTTTGAAATTAGTTTGGAAGAGCAAAGGGCTAATTTTATTTCAGATATCATCATGTAGACAAGGGAGTTGACTCCTTGCCCTAAAAGGGAGAATTAAAAGCCGGGATTTGGAAATCCTTCCCAATAGTGCTGCCCAAAAAGGAAATGGGCCTTCATGAGTAGGTCGTAGATTTCCTCTGTAGAGAGCTTTAAGCGAAGGCTGGGTCCACTTTTTTGGGTAAATGGTTGAGAGGATTCTAGTTCATGAAACAGATGATCCCAGATTGTCCCTTGACTCTGAGAGTCTTTGATAACATTATGTGAGCATCTTAATAACCACCACAGAAGTAACGGCTCTCCCACAGAGCTCTCCAGCTCAGGGTTTGTACTAGCGCCTATTTGGCCTTCCTCGCAGGACAGTCGACAACTCGGCTCACTATATTCCTCCTGGCCTTGCCTCCATTTACTGTCTAGAAGTTTGCTCACTTTAGCCGGCTTGACATTTTATGTCTCACCCACCCTCCACTGGCAGCGGCATCTTTTTCATTCTGAAGTGAGTGAGATTGTCTAGAATTTTATAGTCTGTCCCCTGCCGTGGTGGAGTTTTTAACATTCCACCTGGAGCTCCCAGACCACAAAATGAAACTCCAGAAACTAATGTTTGATACAAAAATGGAGAAAGTTAACAGTTTAAACGTCATCTGGAGCAAAGAACCATTTACATTCATTCAAGTCCTTTCCTGGGTGGAGTGTAATATTAAAAAATAACCAGAATATAGGGATGTCGTAGGTCACTGTAAAGTATTGAAAGACTGAAAAGCTTAAATGCTGAGTGAGCCTGGGGGTCACAGTCCCCGCTCTGTAGGCTTTGTGACCTTTGGCGTCGTATGTGGCGAGCGCTCCTGTTCGCAGCTGTAAACATCCTCGCAATGGTCACTTGCCTAGAGCAAGCGGCCGTCCTGGGCACGCTGGCTAGAGCTCTGTGTCCGTGATGTCGGGCTGGGATTGCGTGTCTGGACCCCCCGCTTGTTTCCTGGGCCACGGGAGCTAGTCATTGGACGAGGTTTTCTGACGGCCCAGAGCCACGCGGAGTCGCATTCAGAATCGTCACGGCCTGCCGCTTTCCCTAAAGGGCTTGACTGTTTGGAAGGGGATCCTTCCGAGCCCCGTTTGGCCTTCAGACTCTCGTGGGGAAGTGGAGGTTTTCAGTCATTTCTTACCCAGATGAGTGTTGTTAGAAGCAGAGAACCGAATGGGGACATTCCTTTTTCTGATTGGCCCATGGAGTGTGAAATCCTTGTTTTTCTGAACATTTACAGCGAAGGTTTCAGCAGAGCTGGAGTTATTGATAGTTTGTTTAACTTGGATCATTGTGCCTTTGTGTCGCCCCTCCTGTTTAACTCAAAGCGAATATCCTCTTGGCTCCTGGAGCTGGAGCTGGGCGGAGTGACTTGTGGGACGGGACCCGGAGGCAGGGGAAGGAGTGACGCTGGGGGCTGTATTTTATCTTTTTTGACAAATGAAATCTTTTCTAAAATTGTCTTTTGGTTTCTTTTCTCTCCCCCCGCTTTCAATTTCAGGCTCTTCTTTATAGAGAAATATAAATTATCCCCACAGACGGCGAGTGCAATTAACAGGTATTGAATCCAATATATTTGTTTCTTCACTGCCAAAGTTGGGTGTTGGGGGTGCAAAAGAAGCAGGAAAAATGTGGGGGCGTCAGACGGAAGCCTGTGAGACCCAGTGGTTGGGAGGACCAGGAGGCTCCAGATCCCTAGAACATCGCAGTCCTGTGGGGAGAGGTGTGTGCATACGTGTGTGTGTGTGTGTGTGTGTGTGTGTGTGTGCATTTGTGTGCGTGTGTGCGTGTCTGTGGGAGAGGTGCGGGAGGTCTGGAGAGCAGGTCAAGGCAAGAAGGGCTTTGTTTATTGCCTTTGAGTCATTCTCTGTGTTGTTTGTGCCAGCATCGTGTACGTCATCTCGGCTCCTCTGTCTCCCGCCTTCGGATTTTTGGTGGACAAGACGGGCAGGAACGTCTTGTGGGTTCTGTTTGCCGTTGTGGCCACGCTGGCCTCCCACTCCATGCTGGCGTTCACCTTCTGGAACCCGTGGATTGCCATGGTAACGTGCACGCCAGCGGTGCTCTCTGACCTGGGCAGTGGCACTACCTGGGGGGGATGAACAGCTGATTTGGTGGTGGGTGGCCTGCTCTCTCCTAGGCTCGGCACAGCAGAGACTCCCCTCTGAGGCCCTTCCCCCCGCGGAGGACATCACCTCAGTCTTCATGGGAAAAAGAGGCCTTTTGCCTCGAGTTCCTCCTCCTCCTCCGCTTTTCCTGAGCCTCGGCCTGCCTCCCCCCCTCGTCTGACAGCCTAGCTTTTGGCCAGAGCCGTCTCTGCCTCTGCCTGTTCTCCTTCTCGAGCCCCATCCCTGGCCTGGCCTCCATGTCCTCCCTGAACTCCGGTGGCTCTCTCTGACGTGAGGCTTTCTTTATTGCTGGCGGCCTCTGGGACCTTCCCCTTGGTCTGCTTCTCCTTCCACCTGGCCAGTCCCTCACCCACATCCCCCTCCTTGCGGTGGGGCTGCCTCTGCGCTTGGTCCTGGCCCACTTCTGTTGTCGGTCCAGTCTATCCTGCTCCGAAGGCCTTCGTGGCAGTCTCTGGGTGGTGACTGAGCTGTCCCCGGAGCCTCCCTCCAGACCCCTTCTTCCTTCTGTCTGGGCCTTCCCTCTCCTTGGTTGCCGCATCCACCCCTGGCCTTCTCTCCCTGCCTGGCTAAGCACAGCCTGGCCTGCCCCCCGCCAGGGTTCGGCCATGCCTCTTCCCTGGCCCTGCTCGCACTCGGCTTTCTTGGCAGCGTCCGGGCCGAGGAGCAGCTCCACAGTGTGGCCCCCTGCGGCCTCTTCCCTGTACATCCTTGGGGATCTGGCTCTGCCGGCCTCCCTGCCTCCCCTTCATCCTGACACTCATTCCTTGCAGCCATGCCCTCCCACCTGTCCTAGCCTAGTGTCCGGCTCCCAGGGCTGCCCTGTCCGTGCCATCGGAAGGGGACAAACGAGCGAAATCCCTTTTGTGTTTGTTGGCCTCTAGTTTGTGTCATATTCCAGACAGAGTGCTGGAGATCCCAGTTCAAATCTGGCCACGTGACCTTGGACAAGTCACTTCTCCTTGGGGTGCCTCCGTTTCCTCAGCTGTAAAATGGAAGCAGTCGCAGCCCCGGCAGTCACGGGAAGATGAGATGGGAGGCCCCCTGCGCCCGCTCCCTCCTGCTGGTTGTCGCTGCCATGGTCAGGGCGTGTAGAGAGCGAGGGAGAGCGCGAGCGCGGTGACTGTTGGAGGAGCCGGCAGAAGGCCCTGGATGGGATCTGTAATGCGGGATTGGTGCAAGTCAAAGCATCTGACGTTTTCTCCCAAGGGGGGAGTCCAGGGTATTAGCTGGATGCCTGGGTCAGGTCAAGGAAATCAGAACCCCAGGCTGGTTCTCCAGGGATATTGATAGTGCCAGCTCCAACCGTCTGGTCTGGTCGTGAGACCAGGGACTTCCTGGGTCAACATTCCGTTGCCCCAATTGTCAGGATTGCCTCGGGCGATCTGGCACCAATCCTGCATTACAGACCCAAAGAGCCTTTACCCGCTCGGCTTCATTCTTGGCGCCTTTAAACAAGGACTGAGTGTTTGGGTGGGAGAAGGGCCCGACTTGTGCATGTTACAGCAGTGGTGCTCGGGCAGAGGCGGGCTCCGTGACTTGGCCAAGGTCTCCCCACCAGGCCGCCCTGCCGCGCGGCCCTCCATGGAAGGAGCGAGAAGCACTCGGTGTGGCTGCGTTCTGAAGCGCGGCCGACCATTCAGGCTCCTTTTGGGAATCTCCTGTAGAGGAAGCAGCACCTCTTCTTCAGCTTTGCTTCTGCATGAGATGCGGCTGCCTGATTGTTTGCTGTGCGAGCAGCACAGCTGGGGGGCTCCGCACAGGCTCCCCCCTCACCCCCCGGCCCTCGGACGGCTGAGCCACGCTCGGGGCGGCCTGTCCGGTGCTCTTGGGCTCCTCTGCCAGTTCTCCCTCCCGCTCGGAGTTCTGTGGCCTCTGTTAGACTTGAAATGAGTCTCTTCCACGTTCTCATTTCCTGTAATGCTTGTTAATAATCGCTTAAATAGAGAAGCTCCTGTTATATAGTCTTATATAGCCTTCCTCGAAGTGTGGCCGCGTGCCAGGACCCTCCGTCCGTCCCCTCCTGCTCCGGGAAGGAGCCAGAGCAGAAGCCCCCATTCGTGGACGCCGCCCAGGAGGGGAGGGGATGAAGCTCCCTCTGCCCGCCTCGGCTGCCCCAGCATGAAGGTTCCTTTTCTTTGCCTTTTCCACAGTGTCTGCTCGGCATCTCCTACTCGCTCCTGGCCTGTGCGCTGTGGCCGATGGTGGCCTATATCATTCCCGAACATCAGCTGGGCACGGCGTACGGCTTGTAAGTATTGCGGCCCTGGCGGTCCTCGAGGGCATTCGGGGACGGTGTGGCCTGCAGTTTGCCCTGCGGCAGCCGGGCTTTCTTCAGGTTCTGGGGGGCCCTGACTTAGGAGGGACGAAGCCGTCTCTTGTCCTTCCCTCTGTGGAGGGATAGAGGGGAGGCCCGATGAGCCCGGGGGCTCCCGAGAATCCGCCCAGTTAGGCTGTCTGGACCAGCCCCCTCCGTGCTGGCCCTGCCACACGGCAGAGAAGGCTGATGAGGGCAGCCAGAAGGGGTTCTCCTGGATGCTGAGACCATTCGGGGGAAGAATTCAGCCTCTCGTTTTCTGACTGTTCTGAGGTCCTACAGCAACTTCTGCCACATCGGACTCTGGTGTTGGCTTGAACAGAGGCCAGGTGGCGTCCTAGGGGCGTCCTGCGATCTTCTAGAACCTGTCATCGGGGGTCCCTCATCCCACATAGTCTGCCCTTTTGCCCGGCTCACAACCCGGGGCCAGCATTGCTAATGATAGTCATCAAGGAACAGTTCAATTGTAGTCCACACTGTTTAAGAAAGGCATAAAGTAGAAATCTTTCTCAAAAGTGCATTCATGGAAAAAGATTTGAAACCTTCAGGACCCTCATCACTGTGGTTCGGTGGTTCACTGTGTCTGACCTTCATGACTTCATAAATTTGTCTGTGGGGTTTCTTGGCAAAGAGACTGGGATGGTGTGACGTGTCTGCCTCCAGCACGTCCCTGTTTTATAGCCGAGGAAACTGAGACAAGCGGGGTTATGTGCCTCACCCAGGGTCATGCAGCTAGGAAGTATCTGAGGGTGGATTGGAACTCGACTCTTCCTGATTCCAAGCCCATTTCTCTTTTTTTTTAGAAAACTTTTCCATGGTTCCACGATTCATGTTCTTTCTCTCCCCTCTAATCCCGCCCTTGCCCAGCATAGCTGACACGAAATTCCACTGGAGTTTACATGTGTCATCGATCAAGACCTATTTCCATATTACTGATGGTTGCACTGGGGTGTTTGTTTAGTGTCTACATCCCCAATCATGTCCGCATCAACCCATGTGCTCAAGTAGTTGTTTTTCTTCAGTGTTTCTGCTCCCACAGTTCTTCTGAATGTGGGTAGCCTTCTTCCTGGGTCATTGCATTGCTGCTAGTACAGACGTCCATAACATTCAATTGTATTTCAGTGTATCCATCTTTGTGTATAATGTTCTTCTAGTTCTGCTCCTTTCACTGCATCAATTCCTAGAGGTGTGTTAGTGGAAACTTGGGGTTCATTTGAGCCTTAAAAATTTAGATATATGACATAAACTTCCTGTGGACGTTTAGGGGACTTTGAAACTACATTTCCCATGATTCCTCTTGTAATACAGGTAGACAGGAAGTGTGATTACGAAAGAACAGTATGAGACTCCTGAGGATTGGGAGACTCCCTCTTTGGTACAAGGTAGCGAGGTAGGAGAAGGTAATGGCAGGTGATTTGAATTAGATCTTAGCAGGCACGTGGTCTTTCTTAAATTTACCAACATGGCTTTAAATAAAATATTAATACTTCTATCTATATCCATCTATATCAATTTTAATCATAACAGGTCATTCCAGTTCATATGGAATTTCTTCATTTCTTTATTCCTTTGAGCAATAGTATTCCATCACCAACAGATACCAAAATTTGTTCAGCCATTCCCCAATTGAAGGACATCCCCTCATTTTCCAATTTTTTGCCACCACAAAAAGCATGGCTATAAATATTTTTGTACAAGTCTTTTTCCTTATGATCTCTTTGGGGTATAAACCCAGTAGGGGTATGGCTGGATCAAAGGGCAGGCAGTCTCTTAAAGCCCTTTGGGCATAGTTCCAAATTACCATCCAGAATGTTTGGATCAATTCACAACTATACCAGCAATGCATTAATGTCCCAATTTTGCCACATCCCCTCAATCGTTTATTACTTTCCTTTGCTGTCATGTTAGCTAATTTGCTAGGTGTGAGGTGGTACCTCAGAGTTGTTTTGATTTGCATTTCTCTAATTATTAGGGATTTAGAACTCTTTCTCATGTGCTTATTGATAGTTTTGATTTCTTTATCTGAGAATTGCCTATTCATGTCCCTTGCCCATTTTTCAATTGGGGAATGTTTTGATTTTTTTGTTATAATTGATTTAGCTCCTTATAAATTTGAGTAATTAGACCTTTGTCAGAGGTTTTGTTATAAAGACTTTTCCCCAATTTGTTGATTCCCTTCTAATTTTGGTTGCATTGGTTTTGTTTGTACAAAAACCTTTTAATTTAATGTAATCAAAATTATTTATTTTACATTTTGTAATTTTTTCTAACTCTTGCTTGGTTTTAAAATCTTTCCTTTCCCAGAGATCTGACAAGTATACTATTCTGTGTTCGCCTAATTACTAACAGTTTTCTTCTTTATATTCATGCCATTCACCCATTATGAATTTATCTTGGTGTAGGGTGTGAGATGTTGATCTAGACCCGATCTCTGCCATATTGTTTTCCAATTTTCCTAGCAGTTTTTGTCAAATAGTGGATTTTTGTCCCAAAAGCTGGACTCTTTGGGTTTATCATAGACTGTCTTGCTGAGGTCACTTACCCCAAGTCTATTCCACTGATCCTTCCTCTGTCTCTTAGCTAGTACCATATTGTTTTGATGACTGCTGCTTTATCGTACAGTTTAAGATCTGGTAGTGCTAGGCCACCTTCCTTCACATTTTTTCCATTATTTCCTTTAATATTCTTAATCTTTTGTTCTTCCAATTGAACTTTGTTATATTTTTTTCTAATTTGGTAAAAAAGTTTCTTGGTAGTTTGATAGGTATGGCACTAAATAAGTAAATTAATTTGGGTAGGATGGTCATTTTTATTATGTTAGCTCATCCTACTTATGAGCAATTAATGCTTTTCCAGTTGTTTAGATCTAGTTTTAATTGTGTGGAAAGTGTTTTATAGTTATGTTCATATAATTCCTGTGTTTGTTTTGGCAAATAGATTCCTAAGTATTTTATGTTGTCTAGAGTGATTTTAAATGGCATTTTTCTTTCTAACTCTTGCTGCTGAGACGTGTTGGAAATATATAGAAATGCTGATGATCTTGTGTCCTGCAACTTTGCTAAAGTTGTTGATTATTTCTACTAGCTTTTTAGTTGATTCTCTAAGATTTTTTAAGTAGATCATATCATCTGCAAAGAGTGATAACTTGAGCTCCTCATTGCCTATTTTAATACCTTCAGTTTCTTTTTCTTATCTAATTTCTACTTCTGGTGTTTCTAGTACAATGTTAAATAATAGAGGTGACAATGGGCATCCTTGTTTCACACCTGATCTTATTGGGAATGCTTCTAATTTATCCCCATTGCAGATGATGCTTGTTGATGGTTTTAGATTTATACTGTTTATTATTTTTAGGAAAGGCCCTTCTATTCCTATACTTTCTAGTGTTTTCAGTAGGAATGAGTGCTGTATTTTGCTAAGGCTTTTTCAGCATCTGAGATAATCATGTGATTTTTGTTGGTTTGCTTGTTGATATGGTCAATTATGTGAATGGTTTTCCTAATGTTGAACCATCCTTGCATTCCTGGTATAAATCCCACCTGATCATAATGAACAACCCTCATGATCATTTGTTGGAGTCTTTTTGCTAGTATTTTATTTAAGATTTTTGCATCTATGTTCACTAAGGAGATTGGTCTGTAGTTTTCTTTCTGGTTTTGTTCTACCTGGCTTTGGGATCAGTATCATATTTATGTCATAAAAGGAATTTGGTAGAACTCCTTTGCTTATTATGTTAAATAGTTTGTATAGTATTGGGATTATTTGTTCTTTGAATGTTTGATAGAATTCACTTGTGAATCCATCTGGTCCTGGGGATTTTTTCTTAGGGAGGTCTCCCTTTTTATCTTTGATACTGTTAATTTGGTTTTCTTCTTTCCTTTTTTTTTTATTAGTTGACCAGTACTTTGTTAATTTTATTTGTTTTTTTCAAAGTAACAGCTTCTAGTCTTTATTAATTCAATAGTTCTTTTACTTTTGATTTTATTAATTTCCCCTTTAATTTTTATGATCTCTAATTTAGTTTTCATCTGGGGATTTTTAATTTGTACGCTTTCTACTTTTTTGATTTGCATGCCCAATTCATTGATTTTTTGCTCTCCCTAATTTGTTAATATATGCATTCAAGGATATAAATTTCCCCCTGAGTCCGCGTTGGCTGCATCCCACATATTTTGGTAGGATATCTCATCATTGTCATTTTCTTCTATGAAAATATTAATTGTTTCTATGATTTGTTCTTTAACTAACTGATTTTGGAGAATCATATTATTTAATTTCCAATTAATTTTTCATTTGCCTATGTGTAAATAGAATTAGCTCATCCTCATTCATTGTTAGACTCTAGCCATCAGAAATAATGTCACCTCACCCAACTTAGTGGGGAGGGGAGATGAGTGACTCACTCACACTAGTGACAATAAGTAACAAATCAAGAACAAGAGACTGCCCTTTGGGCAATCTAAAACAGTGTTGAGGCTGCCATTTGTTCACTTGAAATTAGAGGTGGATGCAGGAAGTGACGAAAGATGCTATCTTTCAAATGCTATGATGGTAACTTCCTGTGGAGGCAGTTGGCACTTTGAACTTGGTGTAGAAGGATCTCTGGTGAGACCTCAGACTGTTTCCCTCTGAATTGTCATGTGGGTAAGTTAGGCTGACTTCCTTTCTGCTTCCTTGGCATTTCTGGAGGCTGCCCTCAAGGAGGCTTCTTTTGCCTCTCTAATTGTAAAAGGCCTTGTGGCTAGTTGCCTTGTTTAATTAACCTCTAAATCCTCATCTGGGCCAGAGTTTTTCTCTCTTTATTTCCCTACCTTTAACCTTCCTAATTGTAAACAAACTACCATAAAACCCATCCTGACTCGGGTCTCTTTTAAATATGGAATCAAGCTAATCTGATTCCTGGGGACCATACCTTAAATATCTAATTCCCCTCTTACACCTATCCATATACCCTTACTAATTATTATTTTTATTGCATTATGATCTGAAAAGGTTGCATTTATTATTTCTGCTCTTTTGCATTTGTTTGCCATGTTTCTATGCCCTAGTACATGGTCAATCTTTGTGAATGTACCATGTGTTGCTGAAAAGAAGGTGTATTCCTTTTTGTTCCTATTAATTTTTCTCCACATATCTATTAACTCTAATATTTCTAGGATTTCATTTACTTCTCTTACCTCTTTCTTATTTATTTTTTGGTTTGATTTATCTAGATCTGATAGGGGTAGGTTCAGGTCTCCTACTAGTATAGTTTTATTATCTTTTTCCTCCTTGAACTCTGCCAGTTTCTCCTTTAGAAATTTGGATGTTATACCATTTGGTGCATACATATTGAGTGCTGACATTTCCTCATTGTCTATACTGCCTTTTATCAGGATGTAATTACTTTCCCTGTCTCTTTTAACCAGATCTATTTTTACTTTGGCTTCATCAGATATCATGGTTGCAACTCCTGCCTTCTTTTTCTTAGTTGAAGCCCAATAGATTTTGTTCCAGCTTTTTACCTTTACCCTATGTAAGTCTACCTGTCTCATGTGTGTTTCTTGTAGACAAGAAATGGTGGGATTTTGGTTTCTAATCCACTCTGCTATTTGCTTCTGTTTTATGGGCAAGTTCATCCCATTCACATTTAGAGTTATGATCGTCAACTATGTATTCCCCAACATTTTGATTTCCTTTCCTTGTCCTGCCCTTTCTTCTTTCACTATTTCCTTCTACACCAGTGTTGTGTTTTTAATCAGTCCTCCTAATCCCCTCCATTATTTTACTTACCTTTCTCCCCCTTCCCTTCTTATTTTTCTTTAAGGTCTTTTTAAGCTATCCCCCCACACTCTCCCTCCCTAGTATTGCTTCCCTCCCCACCAGTCTGTTTTTTACCCTTCTACTTCTCTATAGGGCACGAATCAGTTCTCTGCCCCAATGGATGTGATTGTTCTTCCCTCTTTGAGTTAATTTAAATACCTGTAAGAATTAAGTATTTCCTGTCTTCAAACCTCTTTACCCTTCCAGTGATTTGGTCTTCTCCCCGACTCCCACCATGCACTCCTTTATGGAATATAAATTTACTCCATTTTGTCTCTTTTCCCATTTCTCTTAATATTATCCTCCTTTTTTTAACCTCTAGTTTTATATATATTTATGCATACATAAATATATATCTTGACATTTCATCCTATATAGTTTGTCACTGTTCCCTCTAAGTATACTTCTTCTAGCTACCCTGATGATAATAACAATTTTTAAGAGTTACCAATATCATCTTTTCATATAAGGATACAAATTATTTGAACTTATTGGGTCCCTTAAAAAAAGTTTTTTTTTTTCCCCCTCTCTTTATTACCTTTTGGTGATTCTTTTGAGTTCTGTGTTTGGACATCAAATTTTCTGTTTAAGTCTGGTTTTTTCCTTATGAATGCTTGGAAGTCTTCAATTTTATTATATGACCATACTTTCTCCTGCATGTATATGGTCAGTTTTTCTGGGTAGTTGATTCTTGGTTGTAGACCCAGTTCCCTTGCTTTCCGGAATATCATATTCCATGACTTCTGGTCCTTCAGTGTAGATGCAACCAGATCTAGTGTTATCCCAACTGTGGTTCTATGGTATGTGAATGACTTCTTAGCAGCTTATAATATTTTTTCCTTGGTCTGGTAGTTCTTGAATTTGGCTATAATAGTCCTGGGAGTTGTCAATTGTGGATTAAATGTAGGAGGTGATCTGTGAATTCTTTTAGTCTCCACTTTTCCCTCTTGTTCGAGATTGTTGGGGTAGTTTTCTTGGATAATTTCCTGTAGGATGATGTCCAGGCTTTTGTTGTTGGATTCTAATTTTTAAAGACTGAATTTAATCCCTGGCTTTTTGGTCATCCTTCTCCTTCTGGCCTGATTTTCTTTGTAGGTCATCTTTCACCTTCTTTGTCTCATTTTCAAGCTGGTCAATTTTGACTTTCAAGACACTATTTTCTTGTTTTAGTTCCTGTATTTCCTTTTTCCAATTGTCTTCAGCCTCTCTTAATTGTTTTTTGAATTTTATTTTGAGTTCTTCCAAAGCTCTATGTCCAATTTGCTAGAGTTTCTGTGTTTTTGCTTGGAGTTCCTTGGTCTTCCTTTGGTTCCTTTGCTCTTTGTTCATTACCTGGATAGAAGCTGTCAATTGCAATTTCTTTTTTCTTTTTATGTTGTTTACTCATATTTTTTCCTTCTTTCCCCCCTGTAATTGGCTATAACCTTGTTCCTGTGATTATTTGCTGGATCTGTGGGTTTGGGCTATTCTGTCCTCAAGGGGCTTTTTCTCTGCTCTGCTGATTGATTAGGTTAAACTGATGTTTTTTTTTTTTTAAACCCTTACCTTCCATCTTGGAGTCAATACTGTTTATTGGCTCCAAGGCAGAAGAGTGGCAAGGGCTAGGCAATGTGGGTCAAGTGACTTGCCCAGGGTCACATAGCTAGGAAGTGTCTGAGGCCAGATTTGAACCTAGGACCTCTCGTCTCTAGGCCTGGCTCTCAATCTACTGAGCCACTCAGCTGCCCCCTAAAGTGATGGTTTTTAATGAGCTCTGATGTAAGATCTTCTCTAGCTGGCAACAGAAGTTTGTAGCTATTTTCGCGGCAGTCTATGGGGGAGGGGTGTTGGAGCTTTCCTGCCCTCTGAAGACTTATTATCTGCCCTATTGATGGAATTAAGCCAGGGCGGAGTTGATCTGCAGAGCTGGATGTGCCCTGAGACCAAAACCTTGAGAAAAAGAAGGAAAGGGGGCAAGGTGGAGTGTTTTTGCCTGTGACTAGGCTGCCCTCTCTGAGTTTCTCCTCCAGCCACCTCCCTGCCATCTGTGTTCAATGTCCTGAGCCTGCATAGCTGTGCCAGCAAGGCCCTCCCTCCGGACTAGTGCCCTTGCCTACCCAGAGATTCCAGGAACAGTTGGAGTCTCAGCACAGCACGTGGGGGAGTGGTCTTGGGATTCCCCTTCTTTCTTACCCTCAAACCCAAAAGTTCGAGAATTCAGGCTTTGTGTATGTGTGTGTGTGTGTGTGTGTGTGTGTGTGTACCTCTTGAGCTGAGTTCAGCAGGAGGATCCCTCAGCTCTGTCCTGTTGTTAGAATTGGTTTTCTTTCCCCTCGAAACACTTTGTTTTTTATCGATGTGGAAGGATTTCAGAGGTCTGGAGTTTTGGTGCATCTAAGCCACCATCTTCCCAGAATCCCCCCTCACCCCCACCCCCATTCTCTATTGGCTGTGCCACTGGCTATCCTTACTAACTCATGGCCCTTCTTAAAACCTCCAGCAAACCCAGCTCTTCCGGTGTGAGCTTTGATAAATGTTTTCTCTTTTCTACATTTTAAAAGGACCCCATCTCAATTCACCCTAAGATGCTTCAGAATGGGCATCTTTAATGATGTTCCCTAACAAACCTGGAAGCAGGAAATCCCTCCTTGCTGCTCCTTTCTCGTGCTTCCTGTATCAGTCACATTGGACTCGTCCCAGACACTTCTAAGGCCCGCAGGCTTCCCTGCTTCCTGGCCAGCGCCTGAGGGCCGTCCTCCCCACAGGCAGGGCACAAGGGGTGTGCAGAGCCTCCCCGGGACACCCTCAGCTCCAGGAGGGCCGGATGGCGCCCCCAAGGGAATCTGTGGTCTGCTCTTGCCTCCATGTTTCCCTCATTCTGCAGCCCTCCTGCTCAGAGGCTTAGGAGAACACAGAAGACTTTCATCTTGAACCCTTTCGCCTCTGACTACACCTCTGACTTGCTCCTTCAGGCTTCACCTCGCAGCTCATTTCAGCAGTCGTTCCTTCCCTTTCCCTCCTCAGAAAATCAGGGATGTCCACCCGCTTGTTGTTGCAGCTGCGGGTCACTGGAAAGGCGTGCTGGCCATTCAGGCAGGATGGTGGCTGCGTGCCAGGCACTGTGCCGCGCTCTGGAGATGGGGTGCCTATAGAAGCACTCGTCACAATCAGCCTGAGTGGGAAGGCCTGGGGGGCAGATGGGGCCTGGCCTGCCCGCTGGAGTGCCCATGCTCAGGAGATAGTGGAGCCGTCGCAGTAGTAGAGAAAAAGGGTTTAATGTTGTCGTCAGGCGCCCCCGTACCCGTGCCATCCATTTTGTTCACAAATGCTGTGCAGAAATCATCTCTTTGCAACCTCTGGGTGAAAAACACATTTGAATCTTCATTTCTTAGCATGCAGTCCATCCAGAATCTTGGCCTGGCCATTATATCCATTGTTGCTGGTGAAATATTGGATCACTGGGGGTATTTGTATCTGGAAATATTCTTCATTGCCTGCGTTTCTGGTGAGTCCTTGATGGGAATCTTTTTGGTTTCTTTTGCTCCTGAGGCCAGAATGTAGGACAGGGCCCACCCACGTCCCGAGGAGCACCTGCTACAGGAAGGGGTGGGAGCAGGCGTCCTTTGGGGAGCTGGTGGTGGGGCTGCCATGGGCACCTTCCCTCTGCGATTTGGGGTGGGGATCCTCCAGCTAGCACCGCCAGTGAGGGGGCCAGAGCGGAGGGCCCTGTGCATGGGCCGGCAGGAATTCTTGGTAAATGGCTAAGAAGGGCAGGAAGGGAGGAGGGGGTGCTGCACTCTCTCATTGTGGAAGGGGTCCCCTGCTTCGTCCTCTCTCATGGGGGCAGGTGGGAGCTGTGAGCCCCCTCCTTGGAGACCAAGTCCCAGAGCTCCAGGCTGCTGTGGGAGCATTGGCATGACTGCGAAGAGACTTCCTCTAAAAGATTTTTCCCTCTTTTTTTCTTTCCAGTATCACTTCTGTCTGTGGTTTTGCTGTATTTGGTGGACTGCACTCGAGGTAATGTTTTAGGGCCATGAAGCTACTCTCTTCGGGGAGAAATTGGGCTGTGGAGAAGTGGGGTTTCTCTAGGACATCAAATTCATTCTTGTTTATGAATGTCCAATTGGAGGCAGCTGGGTGGCTCAGTGGATTAAGAGCCAGGCCTAGCCATGGGAGGTCCTGGGTTCAAATGTGGCCTCAGACACGAACCCCTGTGGCCTAGCCCTTCCTGTTCTTCTGCCTTATAATCAGTACTCACTATTGATTCTAGACAGAAGGTAAAGGTTATTCATAAAAGATCTTCCATTCTGGCCATTTATCCCTCTCATTGTTTTGGGAATTCTGAAGGTGGCATTTCTGTCACAGCAGCAGGAGGCCCCTGGAGGCCCTGCCCAGGAGGGTCCTCATGAGGCCCCACAGTCTGCTCCTGTCTGCGTCGCTCTATGTCATCCAGTTCTGGGGTAATCTAGGGTGGATTCCTCCTCCCCACCCAGCCCCGGCCCCAGATTCAGGGCCGCTTTGTCGTTGCTGGAGGAGCCCCCTGAATACATCATATCCTTAGAAGTGGCCATAGCGGGGATCTGGGAAATGTTAGGGCTTGTGGACTCCTAAAACGTTTTCTTCTTCTTTTATGTCCATCTTTTCCATTTGAGTGTCCTGAAGAAGGCATATTTCTACCCAGCTTTCACCCCAAATGGGCATCTGTCTTGAGTTCTTATTTCTCTCAGAGGTCCAAGGCCAGGCCCCGAAGGGCCTCTGTAGGATTCTCGTATGAACGTGCAGCCCTGTGAAAGCCCACACGCCTTCTCTGCCTCGGTCTCCCTCCCCTGCCCCTTCCCTCCCCTCTGCCCAGCCACAGGCCAGCTTTTCACACAGGGATGTCTGCAGTCTCTTGGGGGATTGAGTTGACTCTAAGTGAACACGCCTCTACACACGTTATGTGTACACACATGTGCACGTGGGGGGAATGAAGAGAGCCGTGACTGTGGCCGAGCCCTGCCAGGGGTCCCGCTTCCTCTGCCCTTCTGGCATCACCGGGGTGGGTGAGGAAGAGAGCCTCTTGGCCCAGCAGGCCCCTGAGGCCGTGGTGGCCGTCGGGGCAGACTGACCGGCTGGGCCCTGGCGTGAGAGCTCCGGTTCCGTGGGTGGGAGCGTTTGCCCGACACCTCGTTTCTTGTGTTCCAGGAGGAACCCTTAACTGCTCTGTCAAACAGAGGGAGGACCTGTCCAAGTCCACTCACGCCGAGTAAGTGCTGGAAGAAGGGATGACGTCCTGGCCGTGGCCTTCAGTGGGTGAGCCAGCACAAGGGTCAGAGGTGGTGGGGACTGGGGGGGCCGGTTCCATGTTCAGCTTGACTCCAGGAAGACCCTCTTTCCCATGATGGAAGCCCAGTGGTTACAGCGAGCTCCGAGGCTCGGAATGCTTTACTGTCAAGTAGCCAACGTAACCCGCATCATGTGAGCCGGTGTACGTCAGGCCTGGGGGCCCAGGCTTGCCCCCTTGTGTGTGCTTGTGAGCTGAAGGTGGGGGAGCGCCTGTGCCGCCCTCACGTGCTGGCACCTGAGCGCCCCCGCTGCTGAGCCTCCTAACAGGCTGGGAGAGCCGAGGCACGGAAGGGCTTGTGCTTTGCTCAGCTTCCTTTGAAGAAGTGGCGCATAAAAGAGCTTTTACATGAGGCCCAGGAGTTAGAGCAAGACTTGGGAGCCCAGAGTCGTCCTTGGCCGCCATTCTCACTGTTCTTGAATCTTCTCTGGGTCTGTCCTAGATGAACCGGGCTGAGAATGGCTCAAGAGCCTCAGAATTCATTAGAATCGTGACGTGGGTGCTTCGGGGCAGCTAGTCCTCGATACCCTTTGAAGGCATGTGTGATGCGTGAGGGCAGAGGTACAAGGAAAGGCCTCTCCTGGCCAGGGAACTTAGGCTGGGAAAAGTGGGTTTCTGAAGGCCTCTTTCCCCCGTGATCTGCCTCAGAGGGGTCTGTGGAGGCCCAGCATGCTTCCGTCAAGCAGACCCTCCGTTAGCTCGGCCTCTCCTACAGGAAGATTCAGCGTCCCTTTTAAGTATTTAGAACTTCAGTTGGCTTTGGCATCCGGAGCCTGGGACTGCCTCCTGGCTGCTGGTCACTCGCCTCCTGGCCTAGATTGAGCCCCTTTTTCTGGGGGTCCAGAGAGACTGCGATATCTGGCTGGGGTGGGCGGCCTGATTTCACAGGGCTTTCTGGCAGGGAGCTTGCTCTGATCTGGGCTCAGTTTCCTGTGTTTGGACCCTCATCTGGAAGTCAGACCAAGACCTGCAATCATTCATTTCCTCTTCTGTCCTGTGGATGCTTTACCTGTCCAAGTCCCACCTTCTTCCCAAAGGAGAGGAGAAGGCTAGTCGCAGACAGCCAGCTTGCACTATTCTGAGGACTTTCTTAATGCTTCTTAAAGGGGAAAAAGGAACTATTTGGTTTTATTCTAAGCATTGCCGAATGACGTGCACCCTTTATTCATTCTCTTTAGTGAAGGTTAAAATGCCGTAAGATAGCTTAACATAAAATTTGAAGCTTTTGGGGTTAGCTTGACCTACTGAAACCATCAGAAAAGTTCCATTTCTGACTGAAAATTCATTTCATTTGGATTTAATTGAACTATGATCTGAAGGGGTCAGATCTACTAGGAATTCATTTTCTTTTCAAAATTATTCTGAAACAGACTATATGGTTTAAAGTCTTTTTCTGTCAACATTGTATTATTCAGTTTAAAGATTTTTGATTGGCAGCTTTTAAACATTTTATTTTAAGCCTTTAACATTTTTAACCTTGTTTTGTGGGTTGTCATTGCCAGAGAATTCATGTGCAAGCGGCCTGCCTGTTAGTGATGGTCTCCCTGGATATAGCAAGGCTGGTCTTTGGGTCCTTTTGTTGGCACCAGACCTGAAGGAAGCCTCCCTAGCAGCTAGAACAATGTGCCAGAACTTTGAGTCATTTCCAGGCCATTTTGATGGGTGCATCTCTGCTCTGACTAATAAATATGCTGGGATAATGGGTCCAAATGGACACTTTGGAGCAATGACCCCAAGAACGTACGCTAGCTTGACGATTCCTGCGTGGACTCCTCAGTAAAACGATGCCATAATGCCAATGGGTGCCCGGAGTGGGGGTGAGGGGTGACAACTCACCTCAGAAAGTCTCAGTTCAGCTCCTGTTGGGGGGACGTTTGTATGGCATTGCCTACAGTAGCAGCTCTTAGAAGAGATATTTGAGCAGAGTCTGGGGGATTCCATTTGCAACAGCCAGAAAGCCCAGAAGGAAATCGTTAGACCTCTGTCTTTGTGTGCATTGGGCTTTGGCCTCAGCAGAGGAGGACAGAACATGGGAGGGTATCGATCCCAGCTAAGACTGAGGCTCCTCGTGCTTATTAGGATCCTTCTTGGGGAGGGGGGGGGGGTCCTCATGACTCCTGGTCTCTTTTCTTCATTCATTTTAATGTGTTTTTGCAGATGAATTTGAAGAGCAGCCACCAAAGAGTGAGGCAGCTGTCCATGGTGCCCAGGAGAGCTGGATACTTGGGAAGGAATGGTCTGGAAGCAGAGGCCTAGAAATGTGCAAAAGGACCTTTAAAGGAAGGAACTTCTGCATCTTTAACAGCTTATTTCCAAAGTCCTTTTATGTAGGAGGGTAAATGATCATAGGTCATGTCTTCTGCGAAGGAGTTCCCTTGAACTGCTTGCTAATAACTTCTTTAGTGCCCAAGTCTGGCAACATACTTTGGAAAGCCTCACTAAACTTTGCCAGGGGCAGTGAGTGAGTAAGAGGGGAGAAGATGGGCTCTTCTGTGGAAGGGCCTTTTATCAAGGTCATCTCATTTTTTATTTTCTTTTTATTCTCTGTGTACCAAAAGGACAAAACTTTTTCCAAATCTGGAAATTTTAGTAGGTTTTACCTTTTTTAAAACCAAAACCAAACAACCAAACAACCCAAAAGCCCCCAACCCACCAGAAGCACCTCAGAGTTTTATATCAAATAAAATGGAGTATAATCTGAAGTGTATATTTGCTTCTGTTTTTATAATGGGAAATGTGCAGGTAAAAGCTATTTTTACTTAGGGAAAATTCACTAATAATCATGACTATTATCTCCTTAGCTAAGTAAAGCTATTTTAAAATTTCTTAACCTTTCTTTAACTTAGAACAGTCCTGTTAGCAAAATATTTTTTACATTTCCTGTAATAACTAAAATATGGATGGATTAATTAAGATGACAATTGTGTACTGCCACATGAGTAGATAAAAAAGTTACAAAAGGAAAAATCTGTTCTTTTAAATTTAATAAATGTATAAATGAACATTTATATCATGTGGAAATTTAAATCAAGTTACTCAGCATTTCTTTTTTTTTTTTTAAACATTTCCATCTTAGAATCAATACTATGTATTGCTTCTAAGGCAAAAGAGAGGTAAGGGCTAGGCAATGGTGTTTAAGCAACTTGCCCAGGGTCACATAGTTAGAAAAAAATCTGATGTCAGGTTTGAATCCAGGACCTCCCAACTCCAAGCCTGGCCGTCAATCCAATGAGCTACCTAGTTGCCCCCTTGCATTTCTTGTCTTAGGTGAGCCAGATCAAAGATAATGTGAGCGAATTATAACTACTGAACTAATTTTGGAAATTAATCTCCTTCCGGACTAGTAACATTTTAATTTTTTAGCTTCTGGAGAAAGAAGATATAAGCCATATTAAAAAAAAGATACAAGGATGGGATGGAACCCTTGGTGCCATGAGCCCATATTGTTGGCATTTCCTATTACAGAGCCCCCAAGGGGATGGGTCACTTTGCAGTGTGAGCTACTTTGGGAGGTCAGGACACCTTCACAAGCTTGGTGTTGGGTGGTGGCAACAGCAGTGAGATGTCAGTCACATTCTAGAACAGGTGTAGAGAGTCAATTGGAGAAATAGGGTCAGGAGAGGGCCTGTTATCTGGATTCCCTACGTGACCAATCCAGGCTGAGGCAGTCTTTGTGTTTGGTCCTGGTCGCCTGAGCCCTGAAAGCTCTGGTACCAGCAAGTTGGTTAATCCAAAAACAACTTGACCCCTCCAAGAGGCTATTGGGAGTCATTTAGAGAAATAGAGTCTAACAGATATTTTATCTGGATCCCATTACAAAATCATCGGCAAGTAAAACTATGATTTTTTTCTGCACTGCATGTCAGGTAGCAGACAGAATGGGCCATCTAAGGTAAAAATCTGAGACTCCTCTTTTGATTCATTTTCAGAGTCCCACTTTTTCTCAATATTCTTATTGGAAAGCTTTGAGTCCTTAGCAGACCAGAAGCTACTGAGTTAATAATTTCTCTCCTTGATAATTAAGAAACCTGAACTCTTAAAAAATATAGTCAAGGCTGGACACAAAGATAGAGATAAGACTTTATCTGACCAGGTGCAGTCCTGTAAATCAAGGCAGAACGCAATTAGTAAAAATCTATGAAATATGTTTCTGCTCCCAGAATTAACCCCCTACTAATTGGTGGTTGGAATTTGGCCTTTGACCCTGGACCTCTCTACTTTTTAGACTTTAATGGGTTTTGTATGATTTGTAACCCCTTCACAGCTGTAACTCTTTCTTTGTGTTCTTTGTTTGAAACCAGTATAAAATAAACTCAAGAACTCCATGAAGTTGGAGCAGCTATGGGCTAACCACTAGTCTGGCTGTTCTCAGTTTCTGTTTCCTGTCTTTCCAATCCGACGCCATAAACAGGCAGACTTTGGAAGTTGTTTAAAATATTTATTTAAAATGTTGAATGCTATGCCTGGTACTGTGGTTTACATTTTTCTAGTTCACTTCTTAATCATCCTTTCTGATAACCTCCTGTGAGAATTTAGATAATATTTGAGAGGTGGGAGGATCTTAGTGGCTGTCCAGTCCAGTCCAACCAACAAAAGAATCTCCGCTCCAAGCTAAACTCCAGGAATGGGAAGCCTGTTGTGTTCTGGGACAGACCTAATTGTTAGATCATGTTTCCTGACATCGGTCTCAAATTTTCAGCTTCACCCCATCGCCCCTCTGGGGCTGCACAAGTCAAGTCCTGCCCCTCCTCTATAGGACAGCTGCTCACCCTTCTCCCAAAGACTGCCCATAGTTTTCTTTAGGCCCTTCCAGAGTGGTCTGTAATCCTGGCTAACCAAAAATCCTTTGATGTCACGGGCTCCAGGCCCTTCATCATCCTGGTTACTCTTTTCTGGACATTGTCCAGGCTGTCCATGCCCTTGTAAAACTCTGGTGCTCGGTACAGCTGAGCTCTATAGAGGGTGGAGGCCCACCAGCTGGACCCTTCCCTCGTCCTGGCAGCAGCTCTGACCCTCTGAATGCACCCAAGGTTGCTGATGTTTGCCAGGCTGGGTTTACCATGCTGCCTGCCCAAGTAAGCTTGTGGTCCCTCGACCCCATCAGTGTCTTCTGAACAATTGTCTTGTGTCTCTCCCATCTTTTTTTAAATTCAGCAAACATTTTTAGTGCCTAAAACCATTGAATCCCTTCTAGATAACTTCATGTATAGTTGCTATGTTTTTTAAAAGTTTAATTAATTTTAGAATATTTTTCCATGGTTACATGATTCATGTTCTTTCCCTCCCCTCCTATCACCTCCCTCCCAGAGCCAACAAACAATTCCACTGAGTTTTACATGTGTGATCAAGACCTATTTCCATATGATTAATATTTGCATTAGGGTGATCGTTTAGAGTCTGCATCCTCAATCATATCCCAATCAAACCATGTGATCAAGCAGTTGCTTTTCTTCTGTGTTTCTGCTCCTATAGTTCTTTCTCTGAATGTGGATAGCATCTTTCTCATGAGTCTCTCAGAATTGTCTTGAATCCTTGCATTGCTGTAGTAGAGAAGTCCATTACATTTGATTGTACCACAGTGTATCAGTCTTTGGGTACAATGTTCTCCTGGTTCTGCTCCTTTCACTCTGCATCAATTCCTGGAGGTCCTTCCAGTTCACATGGAATTCCTCCAGTTCGTTATTCCTTTGAGCACAATAGTATTCCATCACCAACAGATACCACAGTTTGTTCAGCCATTCCCCAAATGAAAGACATCGTTTTCCAATTTTTTGCCACCACAAAGAGTGCAGCTATAAATATTTTTGTACAAGTCTTTTCCCTTATCTCTTTGCCTCCCCACATCTTAATCCTGTGAAAAACGGAACTGGGCCATCTTTTCTGGATGGAACGGTGATTTCATCTTGTAGGGAAACTTCAGAATAAGCCATGATTTAAAAAAAGGTCGATTTTACCCATACCTATCAGTATTTGCCCTGCAACTTGGAGGCTTACAGTTGTCTCCATGAGAAGAATTCTAAGCAAGCCTTATGTCTAGGATTTATTCTTCAAGCTTCTGTGCATTCTGAAAGCAATAAAACTGTCCTGCGGACTTGTCATAGTTCCTTCTCTTTCCTCCCCTCTCCCACTTCCTCCTCAATACTCATGGTCCTTTCCTTTCGTCCTCCCTCTCCCCCTTCCTCTTTTCTCTCCATCATTCTCTCCCTCTCTCCTTCCCCTTTTTCTTTCTCCCTCCTCCCTGATTCTCATCATCCTTTCCTCCCTTTCGCCTTTCCCTCACCCCCTTCCTCTTCTCTCCCTCCATCATTCTTTCCCTCTGTCTTCCCCCATTCTCTCCTTTTCCCTTCTCTCTCCACTAAGGCAGATTTAGACTCATGTCATTTGCTGTTTTGGGCATGGAGGAGATTCAGTCTAGCGTCTGCTGCTAATGTGAATTGAGGTTGCCTTTGGAATTCTTGAGTTTTGATTGGGCAGTTGAAAACCTTTAATGCTGTTCTCTCCTCCCTCGGACTGTCCCTTCTGGTCTGAGCAGTCCGGACCAGTTGGGGCAGGGATGGATGGGATTCAGCTGCTCCAGTTGTGGGGCTTCCCCCCTGTTCCTCTGGTTTTGGATAGGGTTCTTGTTCCTTCACTTAGGATCATCCGATCTGCCGGAATGTTTTGGTCACTTCTCTCAGGGGGACCATTCCTGGAGTGAAGTCATCAGAGGAGAGCCACAACTCGGGGCCTCACCGCAGGGTGCGCTCTTACCCCGGGGCATTCCTCAGGGCCTAACTGCGGTAACTGCCCTCCTCGAACCTACCGGGGCCGCCTTCCCTCTGTCCATGCTCCAGGGCTCCCTTTTTCCCCTTGCCATCCTCTGAGGGTCAGGCACCAACACTGGGCAGTGCAGGGGGTGGACGGGGGCTAGGCTGGGCTCTCCTGAACCAGGTGGCCGCCCCGCGCTGGTGGGGTCGCCCCAGGGCGGCCGGTCCTGCCCTTTTCCCCGGCTGCGGGGGGCACAAGAATTCCCCCTTAGGACTGCCTCAGGACCGTATCCACTGCGCATGCGCCGGCGCTGCCGCAGGGGCCGAGCGCTTCGAGGTCCGTCTTTCAGCCCGGGGCTCACTTATTGGGCCGCAGCTCCTGGACCAGCCTGAGTCTGTTGCTGCCCCCAGACAAGAAGAAGAGCACCGGGTTCAGGCAGCTGTTGAGGCTGACCAGGGGCCGCCACACTTTGTACGCTGCGCTGACCGTGGTGAGCAGCGGGCAGTTCTGCACAGCCTGGAGGCGGATGAAGAAGTAGACCGAGCGGGTCACGTGGAAGGGGCCGAAGCAGAGCGTGAAGAGGCCGCACACCAGCAGGATGGTGCGGATGGACTTGGCGCGAGCGGCCGTGCCCACCCCGGCTCCGGCCTCCTCGCGCCGCGCCAGGCTCTTGACCATCAGCGAGTAGCACAGCAGGATGACCAGGGAGGGCACGGCGAAGCCCGAGAACGTCAGCACCATCCCGTACACGAAGAAGTGGCCGAAGTTCTCGGGGCTGCTCAGGTCGTAGCAGACCGTCTGGCCGTCGCTGGAGCCCGTCTCCGAGAAGATGAGCGTGGGCAGCACCTGCACCACGACCAGGGCCCACGAGGCGGCCGAGCCGATGCGGGCCAGCCTGCGGGTGCGGTAGGCCAGGGAGCGGATGGGGTAGCAGACGCCCAGGAAGCGGTGCACGCTGATGCACGTCAGCAGCAGGATGCTGCCGTACATGTTGGTGTAGAAGAGGAAGCGCACCAGCCGGCACAGCAGCTCCCCGAAGGGCCACTGGTCGGCCAGCGAGTAGTTGATGATGAGGAAGGGCAGGCTGGCGATGTACAGCAGGTCGGCCACCATCAGGTTCGAGAGGTAGATGGTGGAGCAGGTCCAGCGCTTGGTGCGGCACCAGGACAGCCACAGGACCAGGGCGTTGAGGGGCAGCCCCAGCACGAAGACCACGCTGTAGGTGACGGGCAGGTAGACCCTCTTGTAGTCCTCCTCGATGTCACACCACTCTTCTCCCAGAGACTCGTTGGCCTCGAGGCCCCCACCGTCTGCCATGGGCTCCTACCGGCTGTGGGAGAGCAAAATGGAAACAGTTACACCACGGGGGCTGCCCTGTCCTGTTCTAGGGGGAGGCTGAGCTCAGTGCTTCCAAGGGCTTGGCTAGAGGCTTTTCAAGAGATGACATTAATGTGGGCAGCCAAGTGGTCCAGTGCATAGAGAGCCAAGCCTAGAAACTGGAGGTCAGGGGTTCAAATCGGATTTCATGCACTTCCTAGCTCTGTGTCCCTGGGCAAGTCACTTAACCCTATTGTCTAGCCCTTACATTTCTGCCTTAGAAGCAATACCCAGTATTGGTTTTAAGAGGGAAGGTAAAGGTTGTTGTTTTTTTTTTTTTTTAAATGACATATTAACGAACTCCTATCTGCCAGGGGATGAAGAAGTGGGTCTGCTGACATGGTTCACACTGCTAAGGAAAGAGGACACCTCCCCCATTCACTCCAGCCACCAATCTGTGAAGTGGGATCCTTATTTTTTTCTTTTTTTTGGTAGCTAATTTTATTTTCTTTGCTGGTTTGGTATTGCTTGTCTAAATGCACTTTTCTCCCCTCATTTGCTTAGTTGCACAGCTGGTGATATGATATTTAAAAAGTGAACTCTATAGGAAATACCCATGACTTGTGACTTGGCTGCTGTTGAACCCATGGAACTCCTAAAGGCCTCTTTTTTGCTACTGTGAGTTTCATCTTTTCATGTGAAGACTGGAATAAACTACATTTTTACTGATACCAGTAATTCTTTTTATGGGGAGGCAGCTAGGTGGCTCAGTGCAGAGAGTACTGGGCCTGGAGTTAGGAAGGCTTGTCTTCCCAATTTCAAATCCAGCCTCAGACATTTATTAGCTGTGTGACCCTGGGCCAATCACAACCTCTGCCTCAGTTTCTCCATCTGTAAAATGAGCTGGAGAAGGGAATGGCAAACTGTTCCAGTATCTTCACCAAAAAACTCCCATTGGGGTCACAGAGTCAGCATGACTTAAAACCAACTGAACAACAAAAAATTATTTTTATACGAGACCTGAGTTTTTGTCAGTTTTGGGAACTCCTGGTCTGGGCAGCTTCCTCTCCCAAAGCCAATTGGTCCATCTTCCACAAGACACAGACTTTTTAGACAGTTACCAGTCAGAGGCACTGGTCAAGACCACAACCACTAAGAAGAACTTGTATTTAAGCCTGTTTGACTCCAAGTCCAGCATTCATTGATTTAGAATGGGAAAGGGCTTGAGAGATTGCCCAATCTGGCCCTCTCATCCCACAAGAAACAGAGACCCAGATTGTTTGTGAGTAGCCCAAAGTTAATTGGCCTCTAAATGGCTGAGCAAGGGTTTGGATCCAGAACTTCTGACCCTCAATGAAAGGGAAGCTGGTGATGAGCAAAGGAGTCTGCATCCAGACTGAAGTTTCCTGGGGTAAAGGTTCATCTTCTGTTCACTTGCTCTTTGCTTCAGGATGGGCTGAAGTTCCCAGATCAGAGACCAAGGCTTGAAAATTTCAGATGACTTCAGGTGGACATGAAGGTTTCTCTGCCTTTTGAGTCCTGTGATGACTGGACTACCGACTGCCAAGGCGGGAGAGCATTTACCCACAGGTAAAACAGGCTGTGAAGGGCTGCTTCTAGATCCTCAGGTGGCCAGACATCCCTACATCCAGGGCTTAGCCAGAGCTCAGGGCAGTTGGATGTGGTCTCTGGGCACAGTGGCCTGCCACTCAAGCCTTGGGGCTTTATGAAGGCCTTGTTTGAATGATGAGGGACATTTGCTTGTTCTCCAACATCTGGAGCATGAAAAGAAACAAATTGGAGCAGGAGCCCAGGTGTTTCTACTCGTTGCAGAATAAGCAGATTCAAATGGAGAGAAACCATGAATTAAAGCACTTCCTTATGGCTTAACCAGAGCTAAAGTTAGACACGACCTCCCTTTTTCCTTCACTCTTGTCTCAGACACATCATAGGCACATGTCAGGGTTAGGATTATATTTCCTTTGGTGACCCTCAATAGAATGGGAATCTCTTGCAGGCATGGATTATTTTCTTTGTGTCCCTAGAGTTTAGCACAGAGCCTGGTGTGTTGTATGTGCTTAATAAATAGTTATTGTATTAAAAAAAAGAAATCTCAAACATTTTTGCTCCAGAGTCCCTAGTGTCGAGGAATTCTTAGTCTAGATATCCAATTCCTCCTAGTCTATTTGATTGGATATCAATTATATGTCAAGAGGCGAGGCTAGAAGAAAGTGTAATTAGCACCCAGCTGATGGGCAGGTGGGCTAGAGTTAGAATTAGGATTAGAAATTCCACAGAATAGAGGCATCTCTGAATTTGTGTCTCTGTCTCTCTCATATCTGTCTACCTATGTACCTATCAATTTGATCTATCCATCTCTTTATCTCTTTATCATTGTCAGCCTATCTCTTTCTTTATTTCCCTATTTTTATCTCTTTATCTCTCTGCTGCCTATCTCTATCAATCTCTATCTTTTTAGCTCTATCTCTATTTCTCTTTATCTGTCTACCAGTCTACCCATCTAATCTATGAGCTAGAATTTTTTTTGTTCACCCCCCATCCACCCTCTAGCAGCTATAACTGAATTCCAATTAGTACAAATAATCAATCCCATATCATTCAAATTCACACTTTATATTTCCTTTGGGCTGGAACCAATGACAACATTTCACACAATTATGACTTCAAATAGTGTGAATTAGAATCCATGGAAGAAGAATCCACTTCTTAGGACTTATTATTTGCATGACTCTCAGCTCCCAGTTGTCGACTTTGACTCTCTAGCAGACAAAGGGAGGGATAGTAGACATCAATCACTGGATACAGCTCTAGGGAAAGTGTGTGTGTGTGTGTGTGTGTGTGTGTGTGTGCGCACACGCGCACGCGCGTGTGCCTAGGAACAATCACTAAGGCCACATGCATGTCTTAAATCTCCCCAGGAACCATGTGAGATGTTGGAACTCAAGAACAGCTGCCATTTTCTTCTCTTCTCTGTCTTGCTTACTTCAGTATGTCACCAATGCCGTATCTCCTCCTCTGTGTAACTCTCTGTTCCTTAGATCTACTGGCCTCCCTCAATGAAAGAGTGGTATCCATCCACTCTTTCTCATACCAAGTCAGCACCTTCCATGTTTTTCCTTTGGAAACCTAAAATGGCTGAAAGCAAATATTGTTCAGATTTTGAATGTATAGCTAGATGCCACCCAGTGAGTGAGCCCAGAACTACTTGATGAATACATATTAGGACTGGCCCCCAGATGGACAAAGAAGTAGGACTAGAACAGAGCTAAATAAGGAGGAAGTGAGATGGGATCTTATTTAAGGACCTGAGCAGAGTCGTCAATGATCTTGAAATGTTCACTGTCATACATTTCCATCCCTCATATTGTAGAAGGGGTACCAACATTATTCTTTTACATATATTTTATTATAGGATACTACCAACAACTATTTTAAAAAAGGAGACAAAGGTTAAATTCTTTGTTTTTTAAATATTTCTTTTTGTAAAATGTAGAACCAATTTTTTGGCCCCTCCCAAGATATTCGAAGGCCAGTGTAGATCATCTCACTTTAAAACAGAGCATTTGTCCTGTTTCTAGACTCTCTGTATAATGTTTATTTGGGAAGCATTTTCCATTTGTTAAAAGAATGCAGATAAGAATACTAACCTGCCTCAAAAAGTCAATGAATACTTAGATTGATTTTGATCTGCTTTTGCTTCTGAAGTGGGACATGGGACTGACCAAGGCGTTTCCCTGATCCAGAAGTCTTCTTATCTCGGGGTCTTTATATCAAACTTTAGGCACTGGGGTCAGAACGATCATTCCACCTTCTATCCGCATTTTCATAGCCGTTAAAAGAGGGCTTGTATTTCAGATATCTAGGAAACCTTGGTGTCATGTGCCCAAGGAGCCACTAGGTGGCAGCGAAGGCCTGCAGAGCCCATGGATCTGACCCTCTCCTTGGAATGGAAGACTTGACTGGCTTGGTGTTTACTCAGATACATCTAATAATGCCTTGCATTTGTTTACTGCTTTTCAGTTTAAAAAGTGCTTTTATATTAAATGCAAGTACAGGAGGCTCCACGACCCTGCCCAGCACGGACACCCTCGATGTGATTTCATGATTAAGTTCCAGGAAATTTCTTGATATTCTTGGAGTCTGAATCACTTGCTTAGGATCCCTCAAAAAGTCAGAGGCAGGATTTGAACCTGTGCCTTTCAGATTCCAAGTCCAGTACTCTGCCCACTACACACCAAGCTGTCTTCAGGCACTTATGTTCCGTCATGGAAAGGGTACTGGGAAGTTTCCTGCACCCACAAAATAGGAAATTAATAACAATCCCATTTATTTGGGCAGTTGGTTGTTCAAAGGAGAGTGCTTGGCCTGGAGTCAGGAAAACCTGAGTTCAGATTCAGCTGCAGACACCTAGCAGCTGTGTAAGTCACTTCACTCTGTTTACCTTAGTGTCCTCGTCTGTGAAATGAACTGGAGAAGGAAATGGCAAACCACTTAGTCTTTGCTGAGAAAACTCCAAAAGGGGCCAGGAAGAGTTGTTCGTGGCTGTAAATGATGAAACAACAACCACCCATTTATTTAGCACTTTCTGGCTACAAAGAGCTTTGCATACATGACTTCATTTGGTTATAATAGCCCTGTGAGATAGGAATTTTTGCCCATATCTTACAGTTGAGGAAACTGAGGCATAGACTAGATCAGTGGTTCCCAAACTTTTTTGGCTTACCGCCCCCTTTCCAGAAAAAAATATTACTTAGCTCCCTGGAAATTAATTTTTAAAAAAATTTAATAGCAATTAATAGGACAGATAAATGCACCTGTGACCATCACCACTCCCTGGATCGCTGCAGCACCCACCAGGGGGTGGTGGCGCCCACTTTGGGAATCACTGGACTAGACCATAAATGGTAAGGGGCAGAGCAGGTCTTTTTACTCTAAGGCAGTCTTTCCATTATTTCAGTTGCTTATGGTCACTCCATTGGTTCAAACATCATATGCTCAAACATTCTCCACTAAAATGTAAATAAATCCAAAGGGATTACACATTAAACCAGAGCTGCTTAACTTTTTTCAAGTCATAACCCTCTTGGCAATCTAGTGAAGCTTATGGACCCCTTCTCCAAATAATATTCTTAAACAAACACAATAAAATACATAGGGATTATAAAGGAAATGGGTTATATTGAAATTCAGGTTATCTATTACTCTTTCTCCTTTATGTATCTATCTCTCTGTCATCTATGTATCTATATTTCTGTATCTACATATCTGCCTTTCTATTTATCTGTCTATCTATCTATCTATCTATCTATCTATCTATCTGTCTGTCTGTCTGTCTATTCGTCTGTCCATCTCTGTCTGTCTATTCGTCTATCCATCCATCCAGCTATCTAGCCATCCATCTGTGTATGTATATAAGTATGTATGTATGTACCTACCTACCAATCTACCTGTCTACCTACCTATCTTTTGTTTCAATTGTCTAGGTTCTTTGGCTATGCCAAAAACTGTTATAAAATAAATATTAGGGTCTCTTCTTGATACTGTTATGCTCCTAGGGGATATTGGTTTGGGAAGCTGTGGCTTTTGTCTTCCCTTAGGTAACTGGTGCAGGAACACCCACTCAGTCACCTTAGTTTGATGGTATAAGTCCCTTTCTAAATATAACAGTGCCCAGGTAGGACCCTTATGGGTTTGTGGATGGGTAACCCTTTCAGGTCCCACCTGGGGTTGGATTAATTAATATTATTGGGCTCTATTAGCCTTGGATAACATTTTCATCTGACTACATTGCTCCCTCCCCTAGGGCTGTGAGGTAATGACCACTCAGGAAGGTACTTAATAAACTTTATCTATAGATGTTAAATAGGAAAAGGAATAATCAGGAAAGGTTTGGGGATAGGAGACCCTGTCTCTATAGCTATGATCAATAATCCTTCAGGATTGCAGGCAGTTGTTTCAGTAGGCTGGAGCTAGTGTTTCACACTCCTCTTGTTCAGCTTGGTCACTGCCAAACCAGGGAGGGCAAACTGCTCAGTTGGTACAGATATTGTGATTTCTCTCAGACTCCCTGTTCTCAGTTTGTGATGTCAGTCTGCACAGCCTTTAGGAAATAATTACCCTTCACCTCCCTCTGCTTCTTCTCTTTCCCTCCTCCTGGTTACCACCCGGGCCCAGATACCCAAATATCTAATGATGATCAAATGCCTAAATATCTAGGGAGATTCAGAGAGGATCAATGGTCAAAGCTCAAAGACCTCAAGCCCTGAGCCTTCAGGACCAAAAGACCCCTCCCAGATGACAGTTAGGTTATTTATATCCTCAGGCCAACTGCCTTTCCTCCTGTCCTCACAGCATCCGGGAACATTCCAATGTCTTCCAGCTGTCTCCCTTGTCAATCAAGGCAAAACTCAAAGTTCTTTCTTCCTTCCTTTCTTTCTTCCTTTCTTTCTTCCTT
>NC_058132.1:657889429-657931674 GCF_016433145.1 Gracilinanus agilis
TTCCTTCCTTCCTTCCTTCCTTCCTTCCTTCCTTCCTTCCTTCCTTCCTTCCTTCCTTCCTTCCTTCCTTCCTTCCTTCCTTCATCTCTTTGTCTCTCATTTCTCCCTCTCTTTCTGTTGACTCTTCTTATCTCTGGCTCTCTAATTTCATGAAATCATTTATCCAACCCTAGTTTTTGTCATGCTCTAGTCTCATATAACTAATGATTCTTTTGACCATCTCAAACTGGATAGTATAGGGAGCATCTGGATAGTATAGGGAGTACACTAAGAAAAGTTAGTATATCTAAAAGAGAACTAATTTTCTTCCCCCATCCCTTAAAACTCAGCCCTATTTTTATCTAGGGAGCCTCCATCTTTCCAAGGTTCACAGCCTTAGAGTCATCCTCAGCTCTTTATGTTCTTCAGCACCAACATCTTGTTCTCCCTTTCCTGTCTTCCCAACAAAAAAGTCTTACAGATTGCCCCTCCACAGCATCTCTCACATCAATATTCTTGTCTCCCTTTACAGGGGCCATCATGCTAGCTCAGACCTTCTTCATCTTTCTTGGACTTCTGAAGTAACCTTGTAATGAATCTTCTTGTTTCCAGTTTTCTCTCTTCCTAATCTGTTTTCCACCGGGCTGCTGAACTCGTTTGACTAAAACACAAGTCTAATCATGTTACATTTTCACTCAAGAAATCCAAGTTATTCATGCTTACCTCTCACATAAAATCCATCTCTTCTGATTGGTTCTTGAAGCCTTTCACAGGCATGTTTTAGCCCATCTTTCCAGACAGATTTCACTTGATTCTCTAGAATTTACTCGTGCTTGCCTTTCCGTGCCTGGCTTCCCCGCTTCAGTCATGAACACCAAACTCAAAGGATTTGACAATTCCCCATTAATGGTCATGTGATTTGTTAGCAGTATTACATAAGCTAGAAAATTCATAAATTGTCGGGACTTTAGAGGACCAGGAGCCATGGAGACTTGGTGGTTTTTGGCATATCCGTATAGTTTTTGTGTTGACTTATCTCTATTCATGTCCTTCTCCTCTACTGGGAAAGTTTTCTTTTTGATGTGTCACAAGATTGTGGGGTTTTTGATTTAGCCCTGGAAAACCCCCTTATTTGATAGAGGAAGAAATGGATGCCCCAAGCAGTGACTGGCCTAAGTTTATAAAAAAATAAACGACAGATCCAAGAACTGAATCCAGGTCCTTTCAGTAGAGATTTTGTGCTCTTTCCACTGAGCAACCGTCTTAACGGTCTCAAACAATGCTTCAAACAGCATATTTAGAGGAGGTTCTTAATAGATGCTTTCTGGGTCTAAGTGAAATAGTCAGTGGTCCGCACACCTATGTCAATGAAGTCCGTCAGTGTTAACTTTAATGTTTTCTGCAGGCATCTATTAGGCTGCTAAGTGGCACAGTGGAGAAATGCCAGGCATGGAGTCAGAAAGCCTCATCTTCTTGAGTTCAAATCTGATTTCAGATTCTTACTAGCTGTGTGACCCTGAGCAAGTCACTTTACCCTGTTTGCCTCAGTTTTCCTCATCTGTAAAATGAACTGGAGAAGGAAATCTTTGTTAAGAAAACCCCAAATGGGGTCATGAAAAAGTCAGACAAAACTTAAATGATGGGACAGCAACATCTAATGGCTTAGAAAGTCGCCATGTTCCAAATATAAAGGCTTTAAAAATACAATTCTTGTTTCTGCCCTTAGAAGTAGACTTAGAAGTCTTGAATGTAGATAGCTGGCTACAGATGGTTTGGAGAGAAGTGCTTCCCCTTATTTTGAACATAAACACATATAGATTAGGTAGTGGAGATAGTGGAGAAAGCCAAGGAATTGTCTTGGAATCCTAGCTCTGCTATCCCTGTGTCACGATGGACAAGTCACTTTATCTAGCATCCTGGGACTCAGTTTCCCCATCTGTAAGATGAGGGAGTTGGACCAGATGACCTCTGTGAGCCCTTCTATCTCTAAATCACTTTCCTTATGATCACTGCAATGGGATCTCTATCCTATCCATTAAAGGTGCTGGGATAATATTTGGGAGAGGGGGCAGTGATTGTGAGAAGACCACTTTCTGGGCTGCCCTTCTGTGTGGTGTGATGCTAGGGGTATCTGGGAAGGGTCGCCTGCCCATTCCCCAAACGTAATCTTCTATTTTCTTAAGAGAATGCGTTTGCTTCCTGCAATGTAGTATCAATGTCTGCTTTTAAGACTGGGCTGCAGAGAGATTCTGTTTGGTCTCTTTGACTAACAGATGGAGATAGCAAATATAATATTCTAACTTCAAGTCTGAGGTGGAGAGTCAATTCATTTATGGTATATTAGTGAATATTTTGTGCCTGAAAAAATTTGTCCTCCTAACCCATAAAGATCAGTAGTTTTATTAATGGTAAATACCAAAGGCATTTTGGGGCAGTGCGGAATACTGGATGTCTCCTTGAAGACCTGGGTTCAAAACCCTCCTCTGACTTTTGTTATCTATATACTTAATCTTTCAGTTAGCCCCTTAGGATTCATGTACGGAGTTAAAGACGGTTGTGATCTTTCTTGGTGGAGGGATTTTCTCCATGCGAGTGAAATTCTCCATCTTTTGGACCTGGGGATGTTAAGGGCTCTTGATGGCTGTCAGGTCTGTTCCATATTCAAAAAAGGAATTCTCTCTAATAACAATAACAATGAAAGCATCTAATATTCTATTGTGCTTGAAGGTTTGCAATATGCTTAGATATATTATTTCGCTTGGTTAAGACACCACATCTGATAAGAGGTCACAGATTCTATTGCAAAAGCCCAGTAAGGAGGAACCCACGGTCCCCCTGTGCCACCCACTCTGCTTTGGGATAGCTCTTGTTATTGGGAAATTTTCCTCTCACATCAAGCCTGCTTTTGCTGGGGGCACCCTTCGCTCATAGAGCTAGCTTCTGGGGCTAGAGAGAACAAACCAAATCTCTCTCCTGTATGGCGGTCCTTGGATACTTGAAGACAATGATCATGTCTACTCTTGGGTCTTCTCCGCTAAACATTCCCAGTTCCTTCAACTGGTCTTTTTATGTGGCACAGAATCGAGGCTTGTCCTAAGATGAAAAAATGAATTGGATCGGGACTTGGTATTTTGTTGCATATAAAACTGATATAAAAAAAGCCACGAGAGTCCCACAGAAATACTAGCAGAGAGGAAAACAAGAGTTTCATGTTCAATAAAACACATCAGAAGTAATGCCTCTAAAAGGAGAGCAGTGAAATATGGAGGAAAGGTGTGGAGCATCAAGAAGCTTCATTTAAATACAAGGCTCAACCATGAATATCCACACTGATTTATTTTCATGCCTATAAGTTCTGACATAAATACAGTGATCCATAACGCATCAACTGTAAAAATCAACATTATTTTTTAAGCTGACTCAGGGAAAAAGTCCTCATTGTTAGGTCTGAGAAATATATGTATATATAATGTAAATTCACACAATATAATATTCATATTCATGCACAGGTTAGTGTATATACCTGCTTATTGATATATTGGCACACATGTAGAGAAAATAGGTATATAGACATGTTTACATACATGCTCACACCACACACATATATTGGACATACACTAAATTATCGACAAATTCGTCTCACCATATCTATACCATCCTGTGCTAAAAAGAAAATGCTGGCAAAATTGTCATCTGGCTTTGTGAGCACGTGCCGCCCTGGGGCATCATCACTAGGAGTTCTTTGCCCCCATTGTCCTGCCCTGGGATGCACACATAGTTTTCTCCCAGGTCTGACTAAAGGTAGGCAGAGAGTCAATCACAACCTGCTACCCCTCAAAGACAGCACAGTCTGCTCAGATCCTCTGAGAAGCTTCCTGCAGGGTCAGTGTTTAATAGCTCTGAGAAAGAGCAAAGGAGAGGGAGATGGGAAAGAGAGAGACAGAGGTAGAGTCAGAGAAACAGAGAGAAACAGATAGAAATGGCTGCAACTGAGGGAGGATTGGAGGGGCGACCCAACAGAAAAGCTCCACCTTGAGAAGGTAGAGGCATTTTGAAAGTTGCTGCTGCTGGGTGTAGCTTGTTTGGGGATGGGAGCCAAGGGGGTGGTGGTGGGAGTTCTGATCATATTTGGTGGTCTCTTTTTGTGTTCTCATCCTTCTTGAATTGTTTATTATATCTGACACTGTTGATCACCCTCTCATTTTGGATACTCTTTCCTCTCTGGATTTTTGTGACATTGCTTTTGTCTGGGTTTCTTTCTGTCTGTCGACCCTTCCTCTTAAGGCTCCTTTGCTGGCTTATTATCCATATTATATCTCCCACCTATGGATGTCCTCCAGGATTTTGTCCTTGCCCACTTTCCAACCTCCTATTCTTTTCTCTATATATGTCACTCAGCGACATCCTCAACTACAATGGGTTTAATGAGTCTATCTAAGCTGGTGACTTCCAGATCTATTTATCTCATCCTAGTTTTTTGCCTGAAGCTTTAAGCCCGCATCATCAGTTGCCTATTGGACATTTTGAAATGGATGTCCTATAGACATGTCAGACTCAGTGTCCAAAACAGATTATTATCTTTCCTTCCAAACTTTCTAACTGATGCCAAACCTCCATCTTTCCAGTCTCTCAAGTTTGTGACCTTGGTATTATCCTTGATTTCTCCCTCTCCCTCATAGTCTCTATCCCATAAGTTGCCCAAACTTGCCTTTTCTGTCTCTATAACATCTCTGGCATCTGGCCCTTTCTCTCTACTCATACACCCACTGCCTGAGCTAGACTTCTTCATCTCCCACTTGTATTGTATTGTATTGTATGATGTGGTGTGGTGTGGTGTGGCATGGCATGGCATGGTATTATACTATAATGAGACAGCTAAATGGCCATGGTGGAATGAATGCTAGACTTGGAGTAAAGACAATCTGAGGTCAAATCTAGCTTACTAGCTCCATAATCCTGGGAAAGTCACTTTATCTTTGCCTGCCTTAGTTTCCCTAATGGTAAAATAAGGATAATAATAACACCTATTACTAGGGGTCATTGTGAGGAACAAATGAGACCATATTTGTAAATATTGTGCTGATACGATGCCTGGTACATATTAGGTACTATGTAAATACTAGTCATAATAGTGATGTTCATTATTATTAATTATTTTTATGAAAATAGCCTCTCAGTTGGTTTCACTGCCTCCAGTCCATCTTCCACATAGCTGCCTAAGGAATTTTCTTTCTTTAAGAGAGGGTCAATCCACATCATTGCTATACTTAATGAATTCCACTGATTTCTCACTGATTCTAGAATGAAATAGAAACTCCTCCGATTAGATTTTTTTCCTTAAGATCCTCACCATCTTGTTTCAATCTCTCTTTCCAACCTCATTTTATAACACTCCCTTCCTTTACTCTGTGATCTGGCCAAGCTGGCCTTCTCTTTGTTTCTCTATCTCCCAACATTCCATCTACTGTGTCAGAACCTTTGCCATTCCCCATGCCTGGACTTCCCTCCCTCCTTATCAAAACCTTATAGAATCCCTCTTTTCCTTAAAGATGCAGCTCAAGGACCATCTTATGCATGAAACTTTTCCTGATTCTCCCAACTTCTAGTGCCCTTCCCCCACAAGTGACCTTGTTTTTAACTACTTTAAATTTCTCTATAGTTTCTTTATATTTATTCTGAATATGCTTATATTTATCCTTATTTTCTTCCAAGTTAGAACATAAACTCATTGTAAAGAAATTGTTTTATTCATTGTTGGTGTATTTAGCACCTGGCACACAGCAGGCACTTAATAAATACTTGCTTATTGATTCTATATTAACATTATTTAGAGATGGTAGAAAGAGCCATTGTTGATTAAAGAGGCCAAGCATCTTCTACTGGTGAATAATTCGCCTACTGTGTCATCTTGGGCAATTCACCTCAGTTTCTCCACCTATGAAATGAGGTGGCTCTACTACATGACCCTCAAGGATCCTGCCTTCTAACATTCTGGCATTCATTGCATCTAAGTACATAAGGCAGATGATTGGATGGCTAGAATCACAGTCACAGTAGCTGAGTGGTTTTGTACAATAACTAGGCTCAATTTCAGAGAGGCTAAAGATTTTGCCTCCTGGTCCAATTCAGATGTCACTCCTCCGAGGTCTTTCCTGCCTTCCTCTGAAGCTTCAGGTGAAAGGAATAATGGTTCTCCAATTTCTCATAGAATGTTGTTGGGAGCTCTCCTTGGTCCTTCTTCCATTTCATCATGGGAGCATCTTTCTCTAGCCTGTACTAGATTAGAATTCTTTAAGAGAGAAGTCCAAGTTGTATTTGTTTTGGAATTCTATCACCAACCCTGTTCCTAATAGAGAAAGTTATTGAACTGAATTTCCATGCAGGGTATAAGATGTAGGAAATTCATCTTTTGATATATATCGGTTGTCTTACTTTTGAAGCTGTTATTAATACATAAGTAACTCTGGGTTAAATACAGAAATCCTGTGGGTAAATAACTCCTAGGTGGTTTGGGTAAGGTGAGAAATGGGAAAGTGGAGTAGAGAGAGAAACCACCAGGGAACAGCTGGGTCTATCACAGTGGGTCCTTAATGTCAGTTAGGTGCCAGGTTGTCTGGAAAAGGAGGAGAAACAAGGAAGGTCTGTGTATAAAAGGGTTTAATAATAATTTGGGGACAGGTATGGAAGGTATCAGGTTTTCTATCTTAAAATTACCAAGGGGATTTCCCCAAAGATTTGAGAGGAAATATCTACACTATCACTAATCTAACAAACTATAGATTTGTAGTTTGGGATCTCACTTGTGTCCAAAGATCTTCAGTGGATGAATTCAGCAGATCCTCAAAGATGTCCAGGGTAACTGCCAGTTAAATCCAAGTTTCAAGATGGAGCTAGGATTATTGACATTCATTGTCCACCACTGAAATGTCTCATCACTGCTTGGCCAATCTCTAGCAAACCAGGTATTGACTGAAGATATCCTCTTGAGAACAGGGTCCACACACAGGAGAAAACAGGTTTTCCTTCTCCCCAGGAGTTCAACTGTCTCTCTTCTCTGTGTCAGGCACATGGAATTCTCAAGCTGTCAGCAAGCTGTCCCTGCCACTCAAATCTTCCTAAGCTAATCTAACTTTCCTTCTAACAGAGCCCAGTTAGAATCTGATATGGAATTACTGTTAGCTTTAGAAGACTTTCCTTTTTCATCTACACTTTTAACTAAAGGGCAAGTTCTAGTTATATAATTTTTTCATGAATAAATATAGGAATTCAAATCCAGGCTTAGGCATTTCCTAGTTGTGTGACCCTGAGCAAGTCACTTAACTCCCATTGCCAAGCCCTTACCACTCCTCTCTCTCTTAGGATCAATGCTTAATGTTGATTCTAAGACAGAGGGTAAGGGTTTAAAAAAATGAGGATGGGGAGAAGAATGAGAAATAAGATCTGAAACCTAGGTATTGGTTGGGGAGAATAGCTTGAGTTCCATTCTAAAGGGTTATCAATATTATTCTCTGTGGCTTCGGTCCCCACCCAAAGAGTTTGCTCTCTAGGAATGTTAGAATTTTGGCTTATTTATGGCTCTCCTCTAAATATTTCAGTCAGCTTCTCTGCTGGTAACCAAGTCAATCAGTAAGCAGAGTTTAGGCAATAATCTCCATGTATAGTTTGCTTTTGGGGTCAGGGCAGAGATCTGTAGAAAATGTGGATGGGGGCAGTAGGGATGCATCTTAGTTGACAGCCACACAAGGCTTGACCCTTCTCCATTTGTCTGGAGTAGTAGGTAGAATGCTGGTCTTGGAATTAGTAAACCAAGGTTCACATTATTTCAGCTGTTCCCTAGTCCTGTGACCCCAGGAAAATTACTTTTTCTCTCTGGGTTTTATTTTGCTATTCTGTAAAATGAGAGTATTAGACTTGCTGAACTCTCAGCTCCCTTCCAGAACAAAATCAATGATCCTTATGGATTTTCTACCTCAACTTTAAGGCAATCAGGGATATGGTCTAATATTTCCTTATAAATAGAAACATATAATCTCTCATTAATTAATCATGTCATCTGAGCCCCTAATCCAGTTTAGAGATAGAGAAGCTTCTTTTCCCACCAAGTTTTCATTTCTTTTTCTCCCCATAGCAAACCTTGGTCTTATGGGCTTATGTAAACATTCATGTTATGGGATAAACAACTAACAACGTAAAAACAATGCAAAATGATATTTAAATATTTTAATACTGTATCAGCCAAGAAGGGCCACGGCCAGAGTCACCTCTAACCATCAACTGTACCTGCTGACTCCTCCACAGAGTGAAATAACTTCCCCACCTTCAATGTCGACAGCATGAGATGATTCTAGAACATGTTCTATATTCCTCCTGTAACCTGTAATACAGAGTTACTTAATATTTACATTTGAGAAGGCAACAATTAGGTGATTAAAAAATTTAAAGTGTATAATTAGAACGCACATATGGGATTATCTGTAAGAAGGAGTTAAGATTTGAGTCTCTTTTAAATGTAATTTGCATAGGACATCCTTGAAATTAAAACTGTAAACATTCAGTTTTCTGGTTGGATCTTCACCAGCCATCCATGGCTGCTAATTTTATATTGAATAACCCTAGTTTTTTTCTTTTTTTTTGGAGGTGGAAGAGTGAAGATTGTTCAATTAGATGCTGACCTGAACCTTCCTAGGCCTTGCCCCTACAAAATTAACCCACTTGTCATTTAATTGGAACTGAAAATGCCTGTGATATGTTTTTCAGTAAGGTGATTTCCAACACCAGTCAGCTTCTGACTTACACAGGCCATTTGAAAAGTCCATGCAATGTATTGATAGAATTCAGTTGGTTGACCTCTATCTGCCCATTTAAAATCTTTGTTATAAAGGTCATCATCATTATCATTCATAATATTAATCCACTATATAACCATTAGTAATAATAATCATATTTAATACTAAATAATTGTACTAGTAGCTAGGTACTCCATTGGATAGAGTATATAGCACAGAGTCAGGAGGACCTGTGTTCAAATGCAGCCTCAGACATTTACTATCTCTATGACCCCTAGGCAAGCCAATTAAACTCTCTGTGCCTCAGTTTCTTCATCTGTAAAATGGGGATAATAATAACACTGACCTTACAAGTTCATTATGAGATCAAATGAGTTAACATATACAAAGTGCTTTGTAAAACTTAGGCCCTTTATAAATTCTAACTATAGTCATGAAAATAATAGATGATGATGAAGAAGAAGATGACGAGGATGATGATGGATTGACATAGAGGTTGTTCCCCCACCCAAAGACTTTAAAACAATGTACAAGGTGGTTTGATGCAGGGGAAGAAGTCCTGTAACTGGAGCCCTAAGGTTTATGTTCCATTTCTGACTTAGCCACTGATGATGTGTTCAGTCCAGTGATAAGGTAATAGAGTGGAATAGAACACCCTGAGGTCCCTTCTAGCTCTAAGGCTATGATCTTAAGTGTTGAAGAGTCCTGATTCTTCTGTCATCCTATAAGGCTGGGGAAATGTTAGTAAGGAATTCAGAGGAGGGAGCCATAGGGGAGTGCATGGAAAGCTTTGCGACATATTCTGATTGGGTTCCACTAGAAATCTAACAGGGATGGCTGATGTATTGGATGACAGGATCAAGCCAATGAGTACACATTTAATAAATGCTTGCGATGTACTAGGCAAAGTGCCACATATTGGTATACAAAATTTTTTCTTACAAAAATGTGAAAATCTCTGCTTATAAAGAGTTTATATTCTAAACTAATGACGGGGGAAGTGCAAAAAACATTCTCCACAGGCTGAAATGTTGGACTGACTCCATCTAATTAGGTCAGCCAATCAAATATCATTTATTAAGCACTTAATATGTGCCAGGCACTATACTAAGCCCTGAGGATACAAAGGCAAAAGTGAACCACTCTCTGACCTCAAGGGCTTCCAGTTAGATGGGAATATGAATCTATTATTAATAGAAATATATGTAATGCCTTAATATTGGGCTAAAACATTAATATCACAAGTACAAGGTGAGGAATGAGTGGCTAAACAGAAATTAATCTGAAAAAAATTCTTGGAGGTTTTAGAGAGTTCAAGCTCAATCTATGTGAGATGCTAGCTAAAGGAGTGGAGGAAATCCAGTCCTCCTTTTCCCCTTTCTCGAAACCCCAGTGAACTCAGTGTTTAATATTACCCATAAAAATTGAGATGTATATTGTTCAGGTTAGGAGAGGCGATGGTCTCATTGCATGCTGCCCTGGTCAGAACACATCAGGAGACGTCTCTTTAGTTCACTTAACACATTTTTGGAAGGATCCTGATAAGCCTGAGAACTTCCAGAAGAGGGTGACCTGAATAGCCAGAAATCGCCCAATATGAGGATTGGTGAAGGGACTAAGGGTATTTAACCTGGAGGAAAGAAGACTTAAGTGGGACATAAAAGTTTGAAGGACTGTCAGATGGAAGAGGAACCAGACTTGTTTTGCTTAGCCTGAGACAGCAGAGCTAGGAGTTCTAGGGAGAAGTTGGGAAGAGGTAGATTTAGAATGTATAAGGAAAAATTTCCCAACCATCAATGTTTTTCAATCATTTCTTTGTGACCCCATTTGGGGTTTTCTTGCCAAGGCACTGGAGTGGTTGCTATTTCCATCTCTAGATCACTTTACAGTTAAGGAAACTGAGGCCAACAGGGTGGAAATCAAAATCATTGGCCCCCTGAGCATAAATACTCTGGATCGGGGGTTCCATTTTGGCCTCTCTCTTTACCTTCCAGCAGATGTGTATCAGCAAGCAGAAATATGATGAATCCGGTCCTTCTATAGTTCGCCGAAAATGCTTTTAAGGAATTGCTGGTTGCTTGAACCTTGTTACTTACAGGTGTAAATGTTCCAGGGCAGATGTTTACATAGACCACAAATGGAGCAAACTTTTTTTGGTGAAAATTGCCATGACATGTTCTCTATCTATTTATTTTGACTTTCTTGTGGTACGTTTTCTTTTTAAGCACATCTAGTACATTAATACAAGTAGATTGTTTATATACTAATTTTGTGTCTTACTGAGAAGTTGTTAATAGTCACGTGCTTGTGATACCTCTCCTGGAAAGATGAAGTTTCAGGAGCTTAGATTTGACTGTGGTTGATGTTGTTCTAAATACAACTGTAATGCACAATAAAACTTTTGCAATTAGAAATCACATTCTCTACCCCCCACCCCAAAGGTCATCCAGTGTGTGTAATTAGGATTTGCTCCCCAGAACTCTCTTTCCCAGCTTCCCGTGTTCCTTCTCATGTTATGTACTAACATAGGGAAGATATAAGTTTTGTGTAGTTCCGCCCTCTTGGGCTCTCTTCTCTCGGAAACGCAGCTGTGGAGGTGGGGTGAGAGTCAGGCAGGAGAATTTTACCCACGTGCTTTCCAATTTTGTTTCTTTTATTTCTTCTACTTCAAGTGCATCTTATGAAATATAATACTTGGAGCTATTGGATATTCATTTTAATCTACAAGCGCTCTATCCACTGCACCACCTAGCTGCTCTTCCAAACCATTAATGTTAACCAAAAGCTAAATCAGAGGTTCTGGGCACTCTGCCACTAGACCTCTTTCCTCCTGTGTTTGCTGTAGAGATTTAAGTTGGACTAGATGGCCTTTAAGGTCCCTTTGCACTTTCAAATTCTGTGACTTTTGAAAGTACTCAAAACATATAATCAAAGCTCAAACACAGGATTGGTTTTTCAGACAGTTCTGGCTTAAGTCTCTTTTGCTTCCCCAGTAATTTGTATCCTAGACATTCCTGAAATGAGAACACTAAGGAATTCATCAAAACTTGCCACCTATTCCAGCCATCTATGAAAATCCTTTTCTTCCTCTTCCCTGTCATATATAGGTCTTAATTAAGGATAGGAAGCCTTCTATGCACGTTGTCTCATTTCATCCCTAGTTTCCTTCAAAGCTCAGCTTCAATGCCACTCCATAGGAAGGCTTTTCCGCATCCCCCCGCCTCTCTCTTCCCTGGCCACTGATGCCCCGTGTCTCCCAAATGACAAATTATTTTGTGCATATTTTACACGTTTTTCTATATGTAACTCCTGGGTCCCCAGTGGAATGTAGGGCAGAATGGGCTCCTTTCTGTCTTTGTGTTCTGAACATCTAGCACAAAGCACTGACAAGAAGAGGCGCATAAAAATATTTGTCGACTGACAGATCTGTCTTACAATCCTGGGAAATAGTCAAGGGAGTTATTATTGTCTTTTTTTTCAGTCAAGGGATGAGGGATGAGATGGATTTATTCAGATCATCAGCTAGAAAGTCGCAGAGCTCGTCAAGTCTCTCCCATCATTTTGCAAGAGAAGAGAGAACACTGAGGCCCAGAGAAGACCCCAGACGCAAGCGTATATTTTCTTATTCCTAGCCCAGTGATTTTCCCATGATGCCATTCACCTTTCTGCATTCCTTTTTTATTTATGCTTTGTTGCAGCTTCATGGAATTTGTGCAGGAAGATAAAACAATTATATTTCTAGACAAATATAGTGTCTGTTATAGACATTCCTATTTCCCTTTATTTAATTCATTGATTTAATAAGGATTAAGTGCTCATTTTTGTCTCGTATGAGGCACTATTCTTCACGAAGAGGATAAAAAGGTGAAAGCAACGAGGTTCTTGCCCGCCAACAGCCTATATTTGAATGGGAGTGGGGAAGCTGACTACATACACAGACTGCTAGACTGTTACTAGTAGAATTAGCAAAAATGATGGCTTTTCCCCTTAAAGCCCTTACCTTCTGTCTTAGAATCAATAGCATGTACACTGGTTCCAAGGCAGAAGAGTGGTAAGGGCTAGGTCATGGGGGTCCAGTGACTCACCCAGGGTCACACAGCTAGGAAGTGTCTGAGGTCAGATTTGAACCCAGGACCTCCCATCTCTAGGCCTGGCTCTCCATCCCCTGAGCCACCGGCCTGCTCCCCAATAATTTTTTGATACTTCTATGTGGACTTTCCGTCACCTCAGTCCTTAAACCATTTCTCCTTCTGACTCTTTTCCTACTCTTCTCATAAATCCTTCATAAAGCATAAAACCCTGCCTGCTGGAGGGAGGCCTTCCTTTGGTGCTTTCAACAAAATGGATAAAAATACATGACTAACTATGATATTATTAATGCTAATAGCATGCCTCATGGCTCGGAATCAGGGAATGCTATAATCTCCAGAGAATCAAAATTACTGGTTACCCAAACGTGGGTGTAAATAGATGGCAGCATTTTGCCAACACGGGGTTGGGCGGAAGAAGGGATGCTACAAAATCTATCATTGTAGCATGTACGGCTGGAAAATAAAATGGGCTGTTGGCCAGGGTGAGAGATGGCTCTGCCGGACCTCGAGTGGAGCCGCTCTGGAGGACCCGGAGGAGCACGTGGACAAGAGCGGCATTATTGGAGGAAGAACAACGATGGGATCAGAGCGCCATCCTTATTCGTCATCATGGAACTGTTCAGAATCCCGGGCTGCTTTAGCCTCTGTAAAGAGCTGAGTTTGAATTCCAGCTCTGACACTAGTGTGTTCCGGGACAAGGAAAAGTAATTTAACCTTCCTGGGCTTCCATGTCCTTCTCTGCAAAGTGCTGTTAAGAACTGCTTCATCTGCCTCACGGGGTTCTTTGGAGGAAAGTTCTTCATAAGCCTCAAAGCCCTTCACGAACGTGAATGCTTGTCGTATTGTCCTCTTGGGCTTCACGGAGGGGCCTCTGGCTTTCTGAAGACTGTGCTGTTGGCGTGAAAGTCCCGGCTGCTCCTCCTGAGGTGTGAAAAGTCTGGTGGAAAGGCCAGTGATGGACGTTGTCTGCACACCGACGTACTCTATGCAAAGAGCCTCAGCCAACAGCCAACCCATTGGCCAAGCCACCAGAATGTCAGAGACACTTACTCGAGGTCCAGGCGCCATGTTGGCACTAGGATTCGAAACTATGAAGAGAACATTTCTTACTCTCAAGGGCTTTGCATTCTGACACCAGAAGCCTGGCAGGGAGATTCCTAAAGCCAAGCCGTCAGGGAGGCAGCGCGCACGTTGTTGTGGAATTGATAGCTTTTCTGAAATGACCAAAGAATGGGGTCCATTTTGTTAGTAATGCTTCCAGGGTAGCTTAGCCATTTTTGTAGCAGCCCTCCCTAGATATGCCCCTGGAGGGCTCAGAAGGGTCCTCTCTTCCTCCCTGTGCATCTTTGACAAGCAGTAAGCTCTCTGATGAGATGCCACGTGCTGGCGCCTTGTCGCTGCCTGGGAACTGACTCTGGTTCCTGGCTTCACATTTGTAGCAGAAAATGGTCATGGATGGGACCCTCAGGCCAGTCTGCAGCTTTGGGTTCAGAGACCTTTGGGGAAGGTGGATGTCTACCAAACAGAGAATGTCTGGACTTCAGTCTTGAGAGGCTTGGGGGGTTTTCCTGAGCTCAACAAAAGCAATTTTCACAGGACTTTCAGCGACACTTCCAGGATGATCATACACTTCTCTCCTTCACACAGTCCTTTTTTGAGCCAAACTGTCCTTTTTTTGCTATTTCTCTTACACAGCATTATATTCCTCTCCTCAGATTGCCTCCTGTGTCTCTACTTCTTTATCTCCACCCATTACAATCTTTAGCTTCCTTCAAAACTCAGTTCATGTACCATCTCTTATGCAAAGTCTTTTCTCCAAGCCATTTAATTTCTCGCAAGCCTCAGTTTCCTCATTTGTAAAATAGGAATAATAAAAGCATCAACCTTATAGGGTTGCTTTGAGATTCAAATGATCAAATGAGATTTTATATATATGTGTAGGGTTACATATATACATATATAATGCCTTATAAATCTTTAAACACTATATAAAGGCTAACTATCACATTCTTAAAGTAAAGCTCTAATGATGCCACTATCCTCAAGAAGAATCAATAACTCCCTATTGCTTCTAAGATAAAATACAGTCACCTTTGTCAGACATTTCACGTCCTTTCCAATATGGCTACAGTCTATGTTTCACAACACTTCCCATTTAGCATTTTTTATTTTAGCCAAACTAGCTCTCTTTTTCTCTTACATAACATTCATTCCTTTTCTCACCTGAAACCTTGATGAGGCTGAAATCTATATCTTGTATGCCATCCCTCCTCATGTCTGCTTCTTTCAGTTTCTATCTTCTTTTAAGGTGCTCCATGCCTCCTTCAGTAGCTACAAAGTGCTCTTCTCCCTAAATACTTTGTATTTATGCTGGATATATATATATATATGTGTATATATATATATATATATACATATATATATATATATAATTTTCTGTCTACATATTTTGTTTCTACTTATCTGTGTTCTTGTTTCCTCCTAACAGAATATCTGCTCCTTGAGGATAGAGACTATTTAGTTCTTATCTTTACATCTGTATAAAACACTCTCTCAATGAACATTTATTAAACTCTTGCTTCCTGTCCTTGCCTTCTAGGACTTAGTGTGTGCAATCTAGGTGAACACTAAATAAATAGATAATTAAAGAATCTTAGAATTTCTTTTCAATTTTTCATTTGCCTTGACAAAAATAATTTTTTTCTCCTGATGGCCACAAACATGTTGTTTGTAGCTTCTATGTATTGTTTGAGGTTTTTCATTGTATTCTCCACATTTTCTTCATTCTTCCCTCCTATTTTTGTCACCAACTTTCTCTTATAACTTCATTTTATTCAAGCTCTTCTGCTATTTGGTCTTACTATTTTCTTCATTCCTTTGCATTGCTGTCTATCCAATGGAAAATGGGAGATCTCTTTTTCCATCTCTCTTGTTTTTTATATTTTACCTGACATAGCTGCTCTCTGTAATTATCCTGGGGTTTTAAAAATATTTTGACATTTAAAAATTCCATTTAAATATAATTTATTTCCTCTATAATGTATATCTTATGAATTTTAAATTTATTTTGGTTTAAAAGTATTATCTGGAGAAGGGGTCCTGGACAGTCAAAGGAGTAAAGGACACAAAAACATCTTCAGTCTATGGGATCTTTTCATTGTTTTTGTATCAGCATTCTTCTTTGCTTTGTTCTTTTTCATTTTTGTTGGATTGCTAGCTATTTGTCTGTTTGTTGTGTTTTTTCTTTTAAATGGAACATACAAGGATTGTCTCTCTCCCTTCCTGCAGTACTCTCACTCTGCCATCTTGCATCAATCCATCATTACAGCTTTAACAATAAGATGGAGTTTAGTGTTTGTCCATCTTTCATTTATTGAGCATTTGATCTGAAGCTGCAGGGAGCCAGGGGGCATGATGCTGGGATGTATGGACAAAAACCGACACCCAAACCAAAAATGTGTGCCTGCCCTCAAAGAACATGAATTCTCTTGTGGAAAACACCCCATATACAACTTGGATAATAGGACTGTGGACACTGGACTGTGATTTCACTGATATTGAGAATTCATGGGTGAAGGGATTCTCCCTCCCAACATGGATGGGCACTTTCTCTATAAGCTTTTGGGAGACATACATGAGTGTATATATGAGATATACTAAGGAGATTCAAGGTGACTTTATGAGGGTGAAGGGGGAAGGTGCTAAATGCAGTGGGATAGAGGTGGGAATGGGGAAAAGCCTCATGTGGAAGGTGGCACTCAAGCTGAGCCTTGATGGAACTAAGAGGATTCAGGAGTGGAGGTGAGGAGGGAGTGCATTCTAGGCAGAGGAGAGCTGATGCAAAGGCTTGCAGGAGGGAAATGTCTTAAACCCAGGGATTAATTACTGAAGTAGTCCTAGTTCTCATAGGGAGAGGCTTCCATTTCCCTCTTAAGGCAGTTCCATCAATGGGCCACCAAGGCAGTATTTGAAACAGAATCCCCCATCCTTAATATTGACATTAGGGCACCTTTCCTATGTTGTGTGCATGGCTGAAGGTCCACCATTCTTGAAGGGGAAAAGCGTGGTCCCCGGCATGACTATAACTCATCAGACTCCCAGGCTCTAAAGTAGGAACCAAAGTGGCTCCATAAATTATGCAGGCCTGACAAAGAAGTGATACATTTTTCAAATCACATCAGCTCTTCAGAGTAAAGGCTGCTCTGGAGATCATTAAAGAAATCAATGTCTGTTGAGTGATAGATATTTGACTTGAAAACACATTCTCTGGGTGGCCTCAGACAGAGTGACGCCCGAGCTTCAAGACGACTAAGCTCTTGAGGCGGGATGAGGAGGTGGAGGAAGGAACGTTCCCGTGTCAATGAGCGGCTCCTAATGGCCCTGATCTTGGTGGTCTTCCTAGCTAAGAGCTGTGACCTGTCCACAGTGCTCCCCACCGCTCCAGCCATCCCCCACCTGAGGAAAGAGAACAGCATTTTCCTCACTCACAAGGGGCCTGGTGAGGAGGAATTCACTGATGTTGGTAAAGTGCTTGGGAGAAGAAAACCCCCGGCCACACTCCTTCCCAGTGTCCTTATTGATTCACTCTTGTTCCTTGTGGTTAATATGAAACTCTGGAGGTTATGTAGAAGATAATGGCTTAGGATTGAATAAACAGCCAAGAAACCTTGGCGGAGGAATGTGGACTGCCCTCACCTCTTCTCCATCCCACCAGAGAATGAGAATGTCTGTAAAAAGGCTCAGACTTTGTTTGGAGAACAAAACAGAACCCTGGGACCCAGAGGGATGAGGCTCCTGTGAGTCTGTGATTTGGGCTTTTTTTTTCTTATGGAAGGTTTGTCCTTGCTCCCTCCATAACAACTGGGGATCCCGCTGGGACCACCAACTGGTTTATATTATACGTAGCTCAGATTGTTCGAAATCCTGTCTTGTGGGTAATTCTGTTTTCTAAGTAAGAGTCAGAGTTCCATTTGCATGAGTAATAACTGGTCCTGTGACGTGTCTGTGATCCATACCTGTATCTGGAGTTTGGGGCCACCCAGTGACTACCAATAGAAGGGCTCCTTTCAAAATGACTGTAAATTGTATAGATGTATATTATATATGTATATGTGTGTATGTATTTATCCATCTGCCTGCATATATAGGGTTTAATAGTTTAAAGCAATGCTAAGATTTTTCGGACACTCTGCGTATGTGTGTTGGTAAAGTGCTGGATGCTGGGAGAGGCCAGTCTAGTTTCTGATGACACGATCAGTGTGGCGTTGGGGGAAGTGTAGCCCTTTCTCTGGCCTTCATCTCCCCTTTCCAGAAGCTTGTGGTATAGAATTCTACCTCCCAACACACTCTCGAGGCTTGACTGCTTTTGCTTCTGGAATCTCTTCTCTGTTGGCACTAGGAACCTCCAGAGGTGTTCCTGCTTCTTCTACAGCCAATACGTTTCATAGCTAGCATCATCTGATGATATCCAATGATTAAACCATACTTTAAGGGGGTAATTGGGTGGCTCAGTGGACTGAGAGCCAGGCCTAGAGATGGGAGGTCCTGGATTCAAATATGATCTCAGACACTTCCTTACTTTGTGACCCTGGTCAAGTCACTTAACTCCCATTGCCTAGCCCAGTGATGATGAAACTTTTAGAGACCAAGTGCCCAAACTGCAACCCTCATACTGCATGTGAGCCCCTGCCTTACCCAGGTAGGGGAGGGAGGAAGTGATCCCATTGGATTGCTGGGCAGAAAGGAGGATGATGGGAGAAATGTCTTCAGGTGCTTATAGAGAGGGGTAAGAGAACAGCTCCCTCTGGCACACGTGCCACAGGTTTGCCAACACAGGACTAGCCCTTACTTCCCTTCTGCCTTAGAACCATTCCACAGTATTGATTCTAAGATGGAAGGTAAGCGTTAAAAAAAAGCACTTTAGTTATTCCAAATTAGCTTATTCCCTCTAGGTAGGATGAATAGAAGGTTGGACCTAGAGTCAGGAAGATTGAGTTCAAATTCTGCCTCCTGTCCTTAGTAGTTGTATGATCCTGGGCAAGTCATCAAGCTGCTATTTGCTTCATTCTCCTCATCTGTAAAATGTAAATAATAATAGCACCCCCATCTTCAAGGATTATGGTGAGGATAAAATGAGATAATATTTGTAAAGTACTTTTGCAAACTTAAGACTAGACAAATGCAAGCCATTATTATTAATATTATTTATTATATTTAAAATATATATTATTAATTGTAATAAAAGTACAATATGTTATAATATAATTAATGTTATATTAGAAAACTATTGTAACATTCTGAATAATTATTATGTTATTATGACAGTATTAATATTATTATTAGTTTATTACATTTTAGTAGTTTACTTCATCAATTGGTAGATTCTGTAATTCAGTTAAAGAGATGTTCTTACCTGATAAAGGTATTGGACTATGTATAGTGCATCATATTAATTAACTCAATTGAGGCTGAGGGTCACACATAGTTACCTCATTTGAAAGCTCATAATACTGTGAGCAAGGTACTCTAGGGTTTCATATCCCCATTTTATGGATGAGGAAATTGAGGTCAAGAGGTGTGGGTTGACTTGCCCTCCATTACCAGGTTGCTGTCCTGACTTTCCTGGTGCTTCTTCTATGTAGGGAAGACTAGCAGAGGTCCCTCCAGCTCCTCCTCAGCTTTGCCCAGCTCTGATGGTGACGGGCAAAGAATGAAGCAAATAGCTGCTGGGGTGGGCTGCTCAGTTTGGGTTGGCAATGTGGTATTGCCTTTGGTTTTAATGGTATTGGGGTATTATTGGAGGAAAAAATCCAAGTCCAAAAAGCATTGAACCAGAAGTTGGGAGATCTGGTTCTAGACTCAACTCTGCCCATAGTTAAAGGAGAAAGAGTGCTGGATTTAGATAATAATAATAATAATGATGATGATGATGATGACAATAATTTATATTTATATGGTGCCTTTAGGTTTGCAAATGACTAAATATATTCTTATTTCATTTTCACAATGACTCTGGCAATTATTATTTCTAATAATATGGAAATTGAGGGTGAGAAGAGCTGAGTGACTTACCCAAGGTCCCACAGGGAATGTCTGATTTGAGCTCTGGTCTTGCGGATTCTAGGTCCAGCGCTGTCCCCGCTGCTTCAAGCCAGAGGAGTTGGTTGGCTCTGCCATTTACCATTTGTGAACCCACTACTGGATGACTTCTAAGGTCCCTTTTGGGGCTGAGATTTCACAAGGAGCCACTAAGCATCTGTTTGTTAAGGAGGTATTTGTCTCTGTGTGCAAAGCCCTCCACAAAACCTTTTTTTTTGTTTTTGTTTTTTCAGTTGTTTCAGTCCTTTCTGACTCTTTGTCACCCCATTTGGGGTTTTCTTGGCAGAGATCCTGGAGCAGTTTGCTCTTTCCTTCTCCAGCTCATTTTACAAATGAGGAAACTGAGGCCAGCAGGATTAAGTGACTTGTCTAAGGTCACACAATTATAAGTGTTTGAGGCTAGATTTGACTCTAGGTTCAGTACTCTATCCTCTGCACCACTTTGCTGCCCCGTAGTAGGTGCTATATAAATGTTAGCTATTATGGTTATGGCTTAACCACCACCTGCCTGGTTAGGGATGATAACAGCACTTACTTCTCAGGGTCATTTTGTGGACTGGTTATAGTGTGCTTAGCACAGTGCCTGGCACATAGGAAGCACTATATAAATGGCAACTATTAGGATTATTATTTAACTTCTGTCTGCCTCAGTTTCCTCATCTGACAAATGGGGATAATAATAGTACCTACTTTCTGCTCTAATTGAATTGAGACTGGATGTTTGTAGAAACGTCCCAGTCCTAGATAGCTAGGAGGCACAATGAACAGGGCTTGGACTTGGGGTCAGGATTGGACTTGTGAGTGTTGACCGAGATGACATCTGTGAAGTGCTTGGCAAACCGTAAGGCCATATACGGGTTCTAGACAATGTGATTCTTTTTTCTTTTTTTTTTTTTTAATTTTAAACCCTTAACTTCTGTGTATTGACTTATAGGTGGAAGAGTGGTAAGGGTAGGCAATGGGGGTCAAGTGACTTGCCCAGGGTCACACAGCTAGACAATGTGATTCTGACCAGCGGTATTTCTGTCTAAGTCAGAATCCTGATTCCATCCTGGGTTGTTTTTCTTTAAGAGTTCCCATTGCATGTCCTGTTCAGGCATCCTTTTTGGCATTTCTTCAGCTCCATCTTTGCTAGCCTCCACATGGTCCCCAGTCCAGGGCAGTCTGGGTAGCATCTTAAGTGTTCTTCTTTTAAATAGCTAGGTGGCATGATGAATTAGGGCCTTGGACTGAATTAATGAAAAAGCAATCTCTGCCCTCAGAGAGTTTGTTTTCTACTTAAGAGATGGGAGATCTAGGGCAGGTAACTCTAGATGAGATAATTTGAAAAGGTGGATTAACACCAACATTTGGGAAGTCATGAAAGGAAGTGATTGGGAGGTGAGCCTTCAAGGAAACGAAAGATTTTGAGGGGCAGAAGTAAGGCTTTCCGGGAGTGAGGAACAGCTTATATAAAAGTCTAGAGGCAGGAAATGGAATTATGAATTCCAAAAGCAGAATGGAGACTAGTTTTTTCTGGAATAGAGATTATCTGAAAGGTAAAAACTTGAAATAAGTAGATAGATCCATATTATAAAGTGCTTTAAATGCCAGACTAAGGATTTTGTATTTTATTGTAGAGGCACTAGGGAGCAGCTGAATAATCTTGATCAGAGGAGTGACATTGTCAGATCTAAAGGTTTAGGAAAGTTTTTTTCAGCTATTGCATGTAGGATAGATTAGGTAGAAAGCATTCAAAAAGGTATATTCACCCTTGTCTTTTATGTGTTTCTGTATGTATGACATCTAAATCATGGTGTTAGATGAATCAGTTCATGGATTTAAATTGCCTCAAATATTAAATCTGAATGTATTCTGCAGAATTTGGATTTATTAAAATATCCTTACCTCCTGCTGTCTTATGGTTTTAAGTATTTGGTTCCAAGGCAGAAGAGTTGTAAGAGCTAGGCAATGGAGGTTAGGTGACTTCTCCTGGTCACACAACTAGGAAGTGTCTGAGGCAAGATTTGAACTCAAGACTCCCATGTTGAGACCTGGCTCTCAATCCACTGAGCCACCTAACTGCCTTCTGGATTAATTTTATTTTATAGACTTAGACTTTGGGCCTCTTAACCTGAATTAAGCCAATTTACACACACATTATATGAGTTTATATATAAACACACATATTAAGGATCTCTGGATTCCATTTCCTTCTTATTCACCTACTTGATGAATCATCTTGAATGCCTCTCTTCCATCAAAGGGAAAGGCAACATTTCCCAAACCCAATTATTTAACCTGCTCTTATTCTAGAGTCTTCCATTTCTATTGAGGGTGCCGTCATTCCTTTAGTCATTCCCGAAGTTCTTCCTGACTCTTTCCTTGCCCTTACCCTTCCTGCACACTGGTGCTAAGCATGGTTAAACCTTGCTTCCCCAACATCCCTCCCATGTATCTCCTTCTTTATACTCCCACGACCACCCCCCAATTCAGACCTTCATCCTTTCTCATCTTGACTCTGGCACTCCCTCTCAGTTCCTGTCTCCAGTCTCTCTCTTCTCCAGTCCATTCCATCACACAGCTATTGAAATGATAGATATAGGACAGATCGTGTTACTCTTCTACTTAGATATCTTCGGTGGCTCTCTGGGTCTCTAGGCTAAAGTGCCCACTCCTCACGAGGATGCCATTTAAAGTCCTTCACAGTCTGGCTTCTAGGGACTTCTTTCACAAGAACCATTGATTCCCACTATATTCCAGCCAACCTGGCCCACTCGTTCTAATCATTCAGCCTCCATTTCTCAGATCTGTGCCTTTGTATAGACCATTCCTAATGTGTGTGGAACAAATGTCTTCTCTTCCTACTTCTTGGAATTGTAGGCTTCCATTAAGGCTTGACTCAAGTGCCAACTCCTTAGTGAAGTCTTCTGGGCACTCCTGTCAGGTAGCACCTTCCCTTTTCCAATGTTTCTGGGGCCATGTTGCATTCCCCAGTAGACTATAAGCTTCTTGAGGGCAGAGTCTATTTCTCTTTTGGCTGGTTTCATATTCTCTAATACTGTGCTTTGCACATAATAGGCCACTGATAATTTTTTGGGGGGGTTGAATTGAATAGGACCTCACAGGCTATTCCCCTCTGTTTTTTATAAGAGAGGGAAGAAGAAGCTGGCAAATATACCTTTGACTAGTTTGTGAAAACACAGCCTGGGGCCTGCTTAGTATCACCACCATCTTTTCCTTGTTGCCATGGTACTGGGAGGATTAATGAGAAGATTTCTGTAAGTGCTCTTTGGAGTCTTGGGGAAAGGTATGATGTAAATTTAAAACATTTCCTTTGCCCATGTCTGCTCATGTTCTGTCTTCATCTGGTCTCTTCCTTCTTCCCTGGTTGTCTCAATCCCTCCCTTCTTGCTGGCCTGACTTCCAATCTTCTCCTCTTGAGTTTAAGCAACCCAGAATCATTTTTGGTAACTTGGAAATAATAAAATTCAGCCACCTTACTTGGTTGGAGGAAATAGAACTGAGATGCAGAATCCCTAATAGAGAGGAGTAAATGTTCACTCCCAAATGATAAGATATAGAGAAATCTACTATAAATGTCTTTTTTCTTGTTATTACTAATAATTCCTATTTCTAATTTATCTATCATGACATGCTGGTTTATCCCTACTTTTATGATCTGAAGCAGTAAGAACTAGCACTTTTTTGCTCTGATTTATCAGTAGTAAAGCAAAACATGAAAAAGCAATGAAAGCTTCATATTTTTGTATTTTTTCTTGGTGTCATATCATAGGATTGATCAGAGTGTTTATTTTTATTATGCAGATTCGTTCAACTTACATCAATCTTTTGAGAGTGCTGAGAGGCAGCAGAATAGGGAAGGGAAAATCCCAGAATAAAAGTCAAAGGAGCTGGGTTCAAATCCTGAATTTGTTGCTTTTGTCTGCCTGTGTGATCTTGGGCAAGTCTGAGTCTCTTGCTCTGTGAGTTAAGTCCCTTCCAGCTCTGATGGGATATGGTTTTTATGTGCTTACCAAAAATGACCCAAGTCCTGTGAACCTCAGACATAAGCAGTCTGCAGATCAACTTGTATTTTCTTGTATGTTGGATATTGAGATTCTGTGTCCCATCAGTCTTTGGTCCTGGATGCAATGATTAGTGCCCCAAAGGGGACTAAGAGGGGGAATGATCATTAAATTGGGACAGAGCTATCTCCTATTCCCTTCAAGCTGTGCACTTTCCTTCCGATGGAACTTTCTTTTCTGATCCTCTTCTTTTGAAAAACTGCATTTTATTAAAATCACATTTTTTTCTTTATTTGTTGGCTGGGAAAGGAGGCTTAGTGAGTCTGAGTCTGGATATTAATGTTTAGACCATACTGAATAATGAAAAGAATTCTGAATTTGTAGTTAGAAGACTTGAGTTCAAATCTTGATTCTTTCACTAGACCTGTGTGACCTTCCAGGTCAACAAGTATAAGATGGGGTGTGTTATATTATGTATACATGTTGTAGTATGTAGAACATGCTTTCACATGTTGAAAGAGAAACTTATCTAGGGGTATACTTGTAAATGTTTTTAACAACTAGACTCTTAAAGAAAAATATATTTGGGACACACCTTTAAGTTTAATTTGAATTATTAACATTTTTTCCATCACTGAAGTCTAGAAATCAACAAATTAATAAATCAAGCTCCAACTTAGTGGCATTTGCTGATTTCTGATGTATAAGTGCTCATATGGGACATTTAACAAATTGCCTCTCAAGAGATGGTTTGAGCTTGCTCCAGCATACCCCTGAATTTATCTGATAAGGATCTGAGTTTTTTTGATAGATTGCAAACACAGTATGAGTCAGTAATATGTTGTGGCAGCTGAAAAAGCCAATGGGATCTTGGGCTGTTGTTAAGAAGCATCATTTCTGGGAATAAGGAGATGGTGGTCTCATTGTGTTCTGCTCTAGTAATATGACCAGTTCTGGGCAGCACTGTCTAAGTAGGATGTTGATAAGATGGAGGGCAATGAAGATGCTGAAAGATCTTTAGCCTATGTGATAAGAGTATTGGGTAATGGAATTGGTTATGTTTTGGCTGGAGAAGAGCAGACTCTGGGGACCATAAGAGCTGTCATATTTTTTTTTTTAGGGACTGGACTTGTTCCATTTGATCCCAGAGTGCAGAACCAGAAACACAGGGTGGAAGGTGCAAAGAAGTGAATTTAGCCTAGATGACAGGGAACACTGACACTAACTATTGACTATTGAATGGGCTGCCTCAGGGAGAGGGAGTTTCCCCTTATTGTCATTCTTAAAGCATTTATTGGGTATGATGTAGTGAGGTGGTTCCTTTTTGGGTATGATTTGGGTCAGATTTGGGTCTTTCTGAAGGTCCTTCTAGCTCTAAAAGTCTGTGATTATGTGAAGTCCCTTAACTCTTTTAAAAAAAGAGGTAGACTGACCCCAAATATATTCTTTGAACTCTAGTTACTATGTTCCTTTAGAACTCATTTTGATTTGGGGACTCCAGTTAAGGGGCAGTGGGACAGAGTGGGTAAAGTTTTGAGGTCCCCGGTTACAAGGCAGTGAAGCAGAGAGGGTTTGGGAGCCCTTTTGAGGCACAGTATAGCAGAGCAGGTAAAGTTTGGGGGACCCTGGTTGAAGGGCAATGTGGCACATTGGGTAAGGTGCCAATTCAACTCTCCCATCCTAAGCTTTGTGACCCTGGGCTTAATCTTTCTGAGCTTCAATTTCCTCATCTCTAAAATGGGAATAATGGCTATAGTAACTAACTCACAGTGTTGTTAGGATGATCAAATAAGTTAATGCATTTAAATAAAGTATTTTGTGACCTTTTAAGCCCTGTGTGAATATTAGCTAGTGTTTTAAAAGTAAAGCGATTACTATAAAACTAAAGAAGAAAAGATACTCCTTTTGAATTGTGCTTTATAGAAAATAAATCTGGATGTATTCTTTTTTTTCCTAATAGGATAAATTGACATAGAAAAATGCAGAGGTAGGTAAGTGGCACAGTGGAAAAACCATTGGACTTGGAGTCAGGAAGACCTGAATTTGAATCCTGTCTTGCACTCTTACTAGCTGTGTGACCCTATTAACCGCTCTTAGCCTCAGTTTCTCATCTGCAACATGGGGCTAATTATAGTGCCTACATCCCAGAGTTGTTATGAGGATCAAGTGAGGTAGAATGCTTTGCGGACCTCAAAGTACTTCACAAATACTAGCTATTATTATTGTAAGAGGACATGATGTGTTATTTTTGCCTACATAGGTTATTTCTGCCCACATGACTGTCTTGATGTGACTCATGGGGAGATATGAATAGATATAGACATCTCCAAGACTCCCCTCTACCCACCCTTCTCCAAGGGAGTTTTGATTCCTGCCTGGAGAGAAAGAAGGAGATTGGGGTCAGAGGCTGATTATCAGATGCTCTCCTTAGAGAAAGGGTTCTAGACTAGAATATATCTGTGTGCCCCTATAAATATTATTGGTCCACTGGAAATGATTGTTAGGTTCTGATTGCTATTCTTTAATGGAGGAAGGTCAAGGTTTGACTTATTTCCTACCAATGCCAGTTCCACAAGGAACATACGTAACCCATTGCAAATGAACCAGCTTCTCAGATGTTGCAGAGTGAATGACATTCCTACAAGGGGTGAGCTAGCTCAGCTCAGCTGAGAGAGAGAGAGAGAGAGAGAGAGAGAGAGAGAGAGAGAGAGAGAGAGAGAGAGAGAGAGAGAGAGTCCTAGAGCTCCTCCAAGGAAAGCTTCTCTGAAGTCTCGAGTATGGTATTCTGGAGATAGAGACTGATCTAGGGAGGTGCCAGCTTCTCATCTTGCCAGCTTCTTCCCAGGGCTCTCTCTTCCTTCTTGGACCCGAAGATAATCCAGAACTGTTGCTTTTGGATCTCTCTTCTCCCAAGCTCTTACCAGCTCCATCATTTAGGTACTGTCAGAGCACTAATCGCTCCCTACTCATAGGAAGGGTCTCATGCAAATGGGCTTTGAGCCACAGGCTTATGTTCAATAGAACAGATTGATATAAAAGAAAAACTAAGTTATCTACCTCAAGTTATACAGCTAGTGTGCAGAGGAGTTAGAAAAGAACCCAGAACTCTGGAATCCTAAAAGCCCCCTTAAGAAGCACTAAAAAAAGTCCTTACCTTCCGTTTTAGAGTCCATACTGTGTATTGGTTCCAAGGCAGAAGAGAGGTAAGGGCTAGGCAATAGGGGTTAAGTGACTTGCCCAGGGTCGTACAGCTAGGAAGCGTCTGAGGCTGGATTTGAGCCCAAGACCTCCTATTTTTAGGCCTGACTCTTTGTCCATTGAGCCACCCAGCTGCCCCCAAGAAACACTTTTTTTTAAAAAACACTTTATCATATTGATTATTTCCATAGGATATAACTCTGGGATTAAATGCTAATTTTATTTGACTTACATAAAGGGAAATTATTACTGCAGTTACTTTTAAAGAGCTCTCTGGGTTTGCAGGGAGTATCTGAATTAACAGTAAATTGAGCGTCATTACATATTAATGGGGTCCATCTGATTTATTGGAGGTATTTTTGGCAATTAGCCGCTCTGCTCTGGGTCTTATGTTTGGCCATTACTTTTTCACTATCGAGTGCAGGAACAGGGATGAGGGGCTTGAGCCAATGAAGAGTCTGCATGTCAATGTAATGGGGCCTTGCATCATTTTAATGGTGAGTTATGATCTGTCTTGAAGGATATTTGGACACACTTAATATCTTTTGGATGACAACCATTGGAGACATAAATGAAAGTACATATTGTCATTGAACTCCAAAAGGAAAAAATCTCTCCTCAGTCATAAGGTAGTCAACACTACATGAATCTTCTCGGGCTTTTCTTTCCTTCTCTCTTTTTAATTCTATAATTGCTTTTAGCTTCTGTGGCACTTAGAGGCCGAATTACTAGGGTTGAAATGTGGCATGGAAAGTTATAGCCAACGATATTTATTTGCAAGAGTCACTTTGGGGGGTGCCTAATTTGTCCTCGAGAGCAAGATTTTCTGCTCAGCTTGCAAAATGTTGTAATAAAAATTGGTGATTGATGTTCATTATCAGATTAAATGGCTGGGCCGGGGTGACCAACATCGTAAATTATGGCAACCCCTAAGTTGTGATTGGCCACTGGAGATTATTCTAAGCGTCGCATTTTTTTTAATGAGACAATATATTCCAAGACTTTATAGTATCAACTCCTAAAGTTTATTGAAACTGTGTTTAAAATATCGTTCTACCGTGTTTTTAATAAGGGGGTAATATGGTCTGGTTTTGCTTACCAAAGCATGCAATTGAGGGAGAAAACAAATTAAAATGCTTTTATGTCAGGAACCAAGCATCAGAAAACCTTGGCTGGATTCTAGGGTTTAGTGGGTTGATGGACAATGGAGTGTTTGTGGCTGGGAGGGAGTGTGTGCCTGCATACAAAATGTTTCCCCACATGAGATGGACCGTTGGGTCTAATTAACTAATTTTCTCAAAATGAGCATTTTACAAAAGGTTATTTACTGAGAAAGTATAGTAAGGGTAGAAGCATAAAATATCTTCCTCAAACTTGGATTACATATGCCTGTGGCATGGTTGTAGTGCCTTAGAATGAGGTTCTGCAAACTACCAGGCATTTGTTGGCAGCGCAAGAACACCACCTGCCCCTTGTGACAAAACTCTCCCTCCTGCCTTTCCCAGAGACTTCAACAAGTGTCCGAGATGAGTAGACCTGCCAGTCAGTTGCAGGAAAATACTTAATTAGTTGACTATCAATCTGGTTCAGGTAGAGAATCAAGGAGTGGTACAGTTAGGATTTTCTCTCTTAGGTTTATAGCTCTCAGTGTGGTTCTGAAACTCACCCATGTGGGCAGTGTGACCCTCTGGCGTGGTGTCCGACAAAACCCCTTTCTTTCTCTCTGGGTGGCTCACTCACCCTAACAGCCCTCATACTGACGGTCTCTTCCTCCTTCCCATTTTCTCTAGAGGGAGGAGGCTCAGCCATGGCTTCAACCACATGTTATTATTCAAACATCTCTATCAGGTTCTTAGCAATAACCTGGTTCATGTGTTTTGGGGATCCATTCCTTCTACTTGCCACTGTGGTTCTTGAGCCCCCATTGTAGTGTCTCCCATTTACAGAAAATCATTCACCATGACACAATTAACTAATTTTTTCAAAATGAGCATTTTACAAAAGGCTATTTACTGAGAAAGTATAGTAAGGGTAGAAGCATAAAACATCTTCCTCAAACTTGGAGAACACTTTCTATCTTACACACTAATTCCATCCCTGGGGAGAGGGTACTCAAAATTAAACAGATTGCTTTAAATGTTCCCCAAACCAAGTTCACTTCTGGGCATGGAATAATTGATGGATGAGTCACTCTAGTACTTGCAGGACAGGAGATCTAGTCTTCTGGGTCCAGGTACAGTTAGGATAGGTAAAGTAAGTTGTGCCTGAGGGGCTCCTCTGCTACTAATACCACTGGCTCCAGTTGCTAAGGGGACCTTTCCTGACTTTTCCCCATCTTTCAAACCTCACAAAGTCAAAATATGGTCTGTCTAGTCTCTGATGTTCATTCACTTGAATCACAAAAGAATAAACACAGCTTATAAAAAGCAATCATGCATTCATGGTTATATAAAAACCTGGTGGAGGAGAAAAGTAGCTTTGGTAGACCACTGCTGCTATTGCTATTGCTGCCTCTTTTTTCACCAGAAGGATCAAAGTATTTTTTTCTTTCTCTTCACTGGAAAACTGCCAGGAAGATCATATCACTAACACTTAAACATAACACATTTACTTAATGATAAAGCAAAAGTAAGAATAATCATAACATTTAGTCATTAGAAGGGAAAAGAAGAAATAATGATAACTTTTACTTGATAGAAGGCAAGGGTAGAAATAATCAAAACATCACTGTAGCCCAAAAATACTCTACTGAGCTCATCCTCCCAACCCCAAATCCACTTTCAGGTCAGGTCTCCAGAGTAAGACTTCTTATTCCCTCTACAGAGTTCAAGTGGTGACTATATTGTTGGGAGTTGTCTATTTCTATTATTTATGAGCCCCCATTTGCTTTTTCCTCCCATATCATTCACCAAGTTAATATGCCTCCAATATCACCTAACCATTAATTAGTACCCAAATGTCCATTAACTGTCAATTTCTCTTTAGTATCAATCAATTAATTATCAATGAACTTTTCTAAAGAACTATTTACTGAGATTTTATATATGTATGTATATATGTATACACACATACATATATATATATATACATGTATATATATATATATATATATATATATATATATGTACTCAAAAGAGAGAGAAAGGAATGAAGGGAGAAAGAGTGGTTTTGATCTATTCAGCTTTAGGTGCATGTTCAGTTCTCTTAGTAGCCTTCATCACTGTGTAGTAAGCCTAGGCATAGAGAATTGAATTTATTTTGATCTTTATTATTTTGTCAGACTGTCATCATTTTTTTGCATCTCTTTATCATCCTCCTGAGTACTCTATGAGTTCATGCTCCACTCTGACTACCCAGGATCTCCATTGCAATTTCCTATGTCTCAAGTAAGCACCACATGTTTTAGACCTTTCTTCCCACAACTCCAAAATCAAAACTTGTTTCATGATCTTTTTCCTGCTAGCTTAAGAAACTAATTTGGGTCAAGTTGTTAATGGATAATAATGGCTTTGCTGTATTTGACATCTATTATGTCTTTATAGATCGAATTTTTCAAGCTCACCACTCAAGAGGCCATTTTTTTTTAACTCAGGTACTTTGCCTCCAATTAGGTGATGTTACCTCCAGGTGACTGGTGGTTCTTTGGTTATGGCCATTAATGGTTTGAAGAGCTAGGTTTTCCTCCTAATTGTTGTTAATGGAGAGAATAGTATGCTTCCTCATTCAATTATTCCTGTTTTAAATAATTAAAAAGAACTCTTGAATAGTGTTTATGTGCAGCTATTTTAATAAAGATTGTTGTTCATAATAAATGTTTTTGAATGAATGAGATTAATATTTAAAGAAATCAGTATCTTGGTACAACTTGGTTACTTTTTTACTGAACAGTGATAAGGCAGAGAGAAAAAAAGACATGCAATTAGGAGTCCTGTGTTTGAATCTTTGTTCTTATGCTTCCAAATTGGGACTATGAACCCAAAGTCTCAGTTTCCCCATTTGTTGAATGGGCATAATAATAGTTCCTACTATAGGATTTTCATGAGGAAATTACTTGAAAAGGCTTAATATGCCATAGGATTGTGAAACACTTATCTTATAGAATTGACAACTATTTCTTTTTTTTTTTCTTATTGATCGCTACTTAAATCATTAAAAGAAATTCCAGATTTAAATGGAAACTTACTTTCTAACAGAATATTTTAACAGAGTAAAACTTGTTTCCTGGAGAATTTTTATGACTTTGGTATTTCAGATCAGTTTAATATAAAAAAAACCTTTTTTATGCCCAAAGGGCATAAAAGAATCCAAGTCCTTTGATCTAGCAATACCACTACTGGATTTGTATTCCAGAGACATAAAAAAGTGGGAAAAGCTCTGTTTATACAAAAATATTTATAGTTGCACTTTTTGTGGTGGCAAAAAATTGGAAAATGAGGGGATGTCCCTTGATTGGGGAATGGCTGAACAAATTGTGGTATATGATATGATGGTGATGGCATACTATTGTGCTATGAAGAATGATGAACTGCTTGATTTCTATAAGAATTGGAAAGACCTACATGAACTGATGTGGGGTGAAATAAACAGAACCAGGAGAACATTGTACACAGTAAAAGAAACATTGTGGGACAATCAAATATAACTGACTGCTACTAAAAGCAGTGCAACAATCCAGGACAATTCTGAGGGACTTATGAGAAAGAATGCTATCCACAGTTAGAGAAAGAAATGTGGGAATAAAAATCCAAAAGAAAAACATATGGTTTATCACTTGTTTATATGGGTTGAGGATTAGGAGTTTTGGTTTTAAAAGATTACTCTTACAAAAATGAATAATATGGAAATAGGATTTGAGTGATAACATGCATAACCCAGTGAAATTGCTTGTCATCTCCAGGGGTGGAGAGGGAAGAGGGGAGGGAGACAACAAGAATCATATAATCATGGAAAAAAATTAAAAAGTAAAATAAAATCAATAAAAAAATCCCTTCAATCTTCCTGCTGCCTGACAGCTATGGATACTTCAGGTTAATGACTGCTGAAGGAAGAGCCTCAAGAGTTAACTTATTCTATTGCTGAAGTAATTGAAACAGTTATTCCATAAATTAGTTCTTTTCCTCTCAGAGTTCTTTCTCCCTCTTCTTCCACAAACCAGAAGAGAGAAAGAAAAATTGTAATAGTAATTCTGGTATGGAAGATACCCAGTAACTGTTCTTCCCAATCAGGAGAGAACCTTTCCCTTTAACTAGGGATTACCAGTTGCTATTTGTTATCAGGTGCAAACTTACACAGTAGTGGTCAGAGGAACAAAGAGTAGGAGTGGTGGTTGTTCCCTCCTGGAGGAAGAATATTGAGACAGCTAGTTGTTGACCTGATGACAGTAATAGAGAAGATATGACAGCTAATCTCTCAGTCTGAATCAGAATGTATGGCTATCACTCATAGCTGAGAACTCACATGATCTTGTCAAAAGGAATCTAGAAAGCATTGAAAAAGGTGCTGAAACCTTGGGTGAGACATTGAAGACCAGAGGGGCAGAGGTTTTTGTCCCTCTTTCTTGATGAAGTGCACAAAGAAAAAGCAGATTTGGGAAGTGAATAGCTGGTTATGAAGGTAGTATTGGAAAAGGGATTAGATGTTGAGATCACTGCTTAAAATAAAGGAATGGCAGACTCCTGATTGGGAATGAAGATAAGAATCAGTTTGTTTAGAGCTAGACCAAGGCTGTTGTCCTAGGTGAATAAGACAATGATAACTGACAATTGCCGAGGCTGAATTTATCATTTTTTGTTTATTTTCTTTGCCAACTGAGAATGATTATTTGAATGGAGAAGATAGCACAAAGATGGCTAAGAGACAGTTGATACTGGAGACAAGCAAGGAGATAGAAAGTACCTAGTTGCATTTAATGAATTAAAGCTATCTGATGCATTTGAATTCTGACCTCAGATACTGAATGAACTGACAAATATAAGTGCTATGTTGTTTTCAGAGATATTTGAAATAGCATGGAAAATGGATGAAGAACCAGGGAAATGTTGTTGTGATTTTCAATAAATAGAAGAGGATGGAATTACTAATTATATGGTTAGTGCTAACATGGCTTCATAGAGAACAAGTCAGACCAGACTAACATGTCATCTTTTTTTTTCTTCTTTGACAGAGTTACTAAACACTGAGATCAGAGAATGTTGTAGCAAATGTTAACTTAGATTTTGGAGAACCATTTCATATTCTCTCATACTATTAAAAAACTCTTACTTTCTGTCTTAGAATCCATACTAAGTATTGGTTATAAGGCAGAAGAGTGGTAAGGGTTAGGCAATTGGGGTCAAGTAACGTATCCAGGGTCACAAAGCTAGGAAGAGTCTGAGGTCAGATTTGAATCCAGAGCCTCCTGTCTCTAAGCCTGGCTCTCTATTTACTGAGCCACTTACCTGCTCCTCATGCCATTTTTATAGGTAAGAAAAGAGAACTGTGATCTAGGTGATACCATAATTAGATGGATTTGGGGGATGGATCAACTGATCTTACTCAAAGAATGGTCATTATTGGTTTTTTTTTAATTTTAAACCCTTAACTTCTGTGTATTGGCTCCTTGGTGGAAGAGTGGTAAGGGTAGGCAATGGGGGTCAAGTGACTTGCCCAGGGTCACACAGCTGGGAAGTGTCTGAGGCCAGATTTGAACCTAGGACCTCCCGTCTCTAGGCCTGGCTCTCAATCCACTGAGCTACCCAGCTGCCCCTGTCATTATTGTTTTGATATCAGATTGGAAGGAGGTCTTCAGTGAAAAGCTCAAGAAGTTTGTGATTGGTCTTGCATCTTTATCAATCACTTAGTCATATTTGACTACCATGTGGTGTTGGTGGCCTCCTTTTGTGATCCTGTTCAGCAAAAAGCCATTTGAGCTGCTCAGTGCAGGACCAATATCAGCAGTGATTGATACAGCAGTGATTGATAATAAGAAAATAATACAACAAAAAGAATACCTTTTAAAAAAGATACGACAAAATACTTTGCATGTAGAAAAAAGAAAACAATATATAATAAAACATTGAGTGGATTCAAACCTAGACTCTGGAAATCCTCAACCACTGCATAAAATTGATCCAAACCCAATGATTCTAGGAAATGCACAGCTTAAGCATTAGTTCTCCATTGCTTCTCTTCTTTGAGTAGACAAAGGAAAGCTCACTTGATACGTGTGGTGTGAAGCTCAGGATCCACTGTGAACTGCAGCTGCCATTGTAAGGGTTGGCTCTTGGCTATCTTGTCATTGTCAGGGACCTACGAGCACTTCTGGCCTTAGCTTGCTTTTAACTGAATAAGGTGAGACTCAAGCAAGCCAATGCATTGGTATTTCTCTCTTTGACCTATCATCTTCTTTTTCCATCCCTTCTATTTTTCCCATATTGGGGAAAAAAGCCTTACTGCAGTGGGGTGGAGTGAGAGTGGATCACACAGGTACGCTTATCCAGTATACAGATGGGAGGGAGAGCCAACATCCTGGATGACAATCAGGATCCACAAAGATCTTGGCAGGCTATAGTCCTAGACCAAGTCTAATAAGATAAATCCAACAGGGATAAATGCCAGGTTTTTCACTTGAGGCTGAAACTCTGAATTCCCAATGTAATATGGGGAGGCATGATGAGAAAGAGATTTGTCTGGAAAAAAAGTGAACTAGAAACCCAGTGTCTATGAAAAATAGGAGGTGGCAATCACAAAAGCAGATGTGCTCTTGGGCCCTGTCGAGTTACCATTTTTAGAAATGGGAAAATGTGTGGAGGTGGGGAATTGAGATAAATATAGCACGGCAGTCATATGGAGAAAATAGTAGATTTGTCCTTTTTGGACCCGTAGGGCAGAACAAGAAACCATCCTTAGAAGTTGTAGAAGTTCAGGTCAACAAGTCTTTATTAAGTATCTATATTTACTGGTCTCTGTGCCAAGTGCTGGGTCAGCAAGAAAGGCAAAGACATTTCCTGGACTCAAAGGGTTTATGGCCTAATGGAAATGATGATGATATCTAAAAAGTATATACCACCTGCCATTTGCCAGGAACTGTGCCAAGAGCTTTATAAATATGATCTCATTGGATCCTCACAGTAATCTGCAAGGTAGATATTATTATTATTATTCCCATTTCAGTTGAGGAAACTGAAGCAAACAGAAGTTAAGTGACTTTCCCAGGGTCACACAGCCAGAAAGTATCTTGAGTCTGGATTTGAACTGAGGTCTTTCTGACTCCAGGTCTTGTACTCTCTCTACTCTACCACCTAGCTATGAAAGTTGTTTTGTTGTTATTCAGTTGTTTCAGTTGTGTCTGACTCTTCATGACCTCATTTGGGGGTTTCTTGGAAAAGATCCTAGCCTGGTTTGCCATTTCCTTTTTCAGCTCATTTTACAGATGGGGAAACTGAAGCAAATAGTGATTAAGTGACTTGTCCAGGGTCACATAGCTATTATGCATCTGAGGCTGGATTTGAACTCAGCAAGAGTCCAGGAGACTCTCACCCAGGAGACAAAATGCAAACAGTTATTTACTGACTGAATATATATATACAGTCTAAATGGAAGATAATCTCCGAAGGAAAGTGCTTGCAGTAGGTGACCAAGAAAAGCTTCTTACATAATAAGGTGGGATTTTAGGCACTTGTCTAAAGGAAGACACTAGCATTATGGTGGGGGCTAGGCAAGACCATTTTTGGGGATGAATTGAATCCATTAGCTGTCAAAGTTCCTTCTAGCTAGCTCTGAAAATTCAAAGGTTCTGAGAAATTAAAAGATTTCCCTGAAATTTTAACTCACAACCTGCATTCCCGTGGAAACTGCTTTCTCATCAAGGGATCATATTCTTTCCAAGTTACAAATTCAGACTTACTGGAGCATAGACGTTCACATTTAAAACAGATTTAAACAGAAGTTGCAGAGGTTTGGAAACAGAGAGATTAAGTAGTTTCACCATACTGTGTTATAGCCTCCAGAGAACAAATTTGCATTTTAACAGAACCTTCAAAGATGTGACTGAAAGAGCCACATTCCCACAGGCTTAGGAAGAGGTCTTTGGGCTGGACACCCCTTGACTCCTCAGATCACACCAGGTAGGCAGCTGTGGGCAGGCCGTATTGAGTACAGACAGACTCCAGCAGAATTTCATTCCCTTGTAGCCTTCGGATGCTAAATCTGAAGAGAACTGAGAGTTCCATCAGGATGGTCCAGGAAGCCAGGTGTTCCCAGAAAGCCAGAGGTCCTTGGCTAATAGGATTTAGAACTCAGGGGACTTGAAAGCTACTGAGGCTATCATTGAAGAGAACAGAAAAATGGGGCTAGATGGAGAGCAAATGACATCCTAGATTGCAGGAACAGGGCTAGGGATCAAACACCTTCTCCAGGAAATCATTCCCAATCCCTCTTGATTCCAGTGCTTTCCCTCTGCTATTTCTCCTGTTTATCCTTCAAATGATTTGTTTCTTTATATTTCTTTATTGTTTTTCCCATTAAATTGTGAGGTCCTTGTGGTCAAGGACTGTCCTTTGCTTCTTTTTGAAATCACAACACTTAGCTCAGTTGACCTGGAACACAGTAGGCACTTAATAAATGCTTATTGATCGATTGGTCCAGGAGTTTCCAATGTCGGTGAAATCTGAGGTCCAGTGCCAAGCCCTCATCCCTCTGTAGACATAGCTTTGCCTTTTAGAAGACTGTAAACTCTATGGGGCCAAGGAATTGGTTTTTATGTAAATTTTACATTTCTTCCAGGGATAGCATAGTACTGTACACACATGTCCTTTGCATGTTTTCACATGATGAATGAATAAAGATTATTCTTCATGCGCACATCAGTTCAATGCTGCACCTCATAGGAAGAGATACAGGTTTTTGGAAACATGTTTATTTTCCTCTCAAAGGAAGACGTGATGGAAATTGGTGGATTTTCTTGGCAGTGGTAATGCTGGTGTAATTTGGTGGGGCTGGTCCTACCCCATACCAAGTGAAAGGGTTCGAATGAGTGTTTGGGCTATAGGCTGAGAACTCACATTCATTAAGCACTTCTCCCTCATATTTCCTCCTAATATGCTAATTGTTCTTTGTGATTCATACACAGTCCTGAGAGTATAGTAAATGGGAAATGTAGAAAGTAATTAAATAAACATGTCATTTCAATTATTGTAATTCATTGCCCTGAATTCCGCCATCTGAGAGGACTGGCTGAAAGGACTTCAAATAGATTCTTGGAGGGTAAATAATTTCATAGTTTGCATTTTACAATCAGATTTCTGTCCAGTGAAATGGACTTGAAAAAATGAGACTTTGGACTTCCTTTTTTTTTTTTTAAACTTTCAACCTCCAAAATAAATTTTTAGAGTTATTAGGTATGACCTGATGGCTAAACCCATGGCAGCTTGGTTTCCATATGATTCATTGCCCACTGGGCATTTCAATCTGGTTGTTTAGGAGACATCTTAAACTCAATGTATCATAACGTGAACTCATCATTTTTTCTCACAAGCCTTTCCCTCTTCCTAATCTACCTGTTCTGTCGGAGGAACCACCATCCTTCCTATATCCCACGATATAACCTTGTCACTGTCTTCAGCTCCTCACTCTTCGCAACTTTACTTATTCTATCTTTTGCTGGACCCAACTATTCTAGAACCTGAGCCCTCTCCATGCCGATAACTACCTACCACTCTAATTCAATCTCACATCACCTCATGCCTAGATTATTATTTTTTTGTTATTTGAAAAAGTTAATTTAATTTAGAATATTTTTCCATGGTTACATGTTTGTTCTTTCCCTTCCCTCTTCCCACCCCCCTTCCATAGCCAGTGATCAATTCCACTGGGTTTTACATGTGCCATTGATCAAGACCTATTTCCATATTATTAATATTTGCATTAGGGTGATCGCTTAGAGTCTATATCCCCAGTCATATCTCCATTGATCCATGTGATTAAGCAGGCGTTTTTCTTCTGTGTTTCTGCTCCCACAGTTCTTCCTCTGAATGTGGCTAGTTTTCTTTCTCATAAATTGTCCTGGATTATTGCTTTGCTGCTAGAGAAGTCCATTACATTCGACTGTGCCACAGTGTATCTGTCTCTGTGTACAATGTTCTCCTGGTTCTGCTCCTTTCACTCTGCATTAATTCCTGAAGGTTGTTTCAGTTCACATGGAATTCCTCCAGTTCATTATTCCTTTGAGCACAATAGTATTCCATCACCAGCAGATCCTACAATTTGTTCAGCCATTTCCCGACTGAAGGGCATCCCCTCATTTTCCAATTTTTTGCCACCACAAAGAGCAGCTATAAATATTTTTGTACAGGTCTTTTTCCTTATGATCTCTTTGGGGTATAAATTCAGCAGTAGTATGGCTGGGTCAAAGGACAGAGAGTCTTTTAAAGTCCTTTGGCATGCCTAGATTATTATTATTATTATTTTAAAACACCCTTACCTTTTCTCTTAGAATCAATACTGTGTATTGGTTCCAAAGGCAGAAGAGTGGTAAGGGCTAGGCAATGCCACCGAGTCACTTCTTGCTTAGATTATTACAACGGTCTCCTAATTGATCTCCCTGGCTCATATTTCTCCCCATTGTATCCTATTCATTGCTGCCAAAGTAAGTTTCTTTAAGCACATAACTCCCCTACTCAGTTATGTCCACATAACTCCCCTACTCAGTTAGCTTTATTTTATTACTTCTAGGCTAAAATAGCAACTCCTCTGTTTTGCTTGTAAATCCTTTGGCCTCAACCTATCTTTCTAACTTTATTGGCTATTATGCCCCTTCATATATTCTGCTGTTCAGCCCAACTGGCTTTCCTACTTTTTGTTGTTCAGTCATTTTAGTTGTGCCCAACTCTTTGTGACTCCATTTGTGGTTTTCTTGGCAAAGATACTAGAGCAATTTGCCATTTCCTTCTCCAGATAATTTTACAGATGAGGAAACTGAGGGACCTCCCATCTCTGTGCCTTTTGCACTGGCTGTACCAAATGCCTGGGATGCCTTCCTTCTTTCCTCTATCTCATAGATTCTTTCTTTTTGGTTTAACATATAACTCAAGCCCCATCTTCTGCATGAAGCTTTTCCTGATCTCTCCTGGCCCAACTGCAAGCGCCCTCCTTCCCACATTACCTTGTATCTAATGACTACATATTTATATATATGCATATATATCATATAAATATATATATACTAATATGACAACATATAATAAATATTATGTATGTATGCAATATTTATTAACATCACAAACTCCTTGTGAATAGGGATTATTTTATCATTTGATCTTTTATCATTAGTGCCTAGAAGAGAGTTGGTATGATACTGCATCTGGCATCAGAAAACCTGGGTTCATTTCAAATCATGGTCCTCCTAGTTCCTGACTAGGTGACCTTGGGATAATCACTTTACTTTTCTGTTAGTGAAAGAATCAGGGATTTACCTTTCTGAGCTTCAGTTTCCTTATGTGTAAAATGAAGGAATTGGACTATGACCTTGGAGGTCCTGTCCCCCTCCCTTGACCTTCTGCATATCCACATCCAGGCATATCCACCTAGCAGGAGGGCCAGGGATGAATTTGGAGATCATGACCTCAATTGTCATGTCTTTATGACAATCTTTTTCCTTACAAAGGGCAATCATAGATTTAGGAGCTCCTGGACCCTTGAAAATTCATTGAAATGGGTCATATTGTCACTGAACAAATATTACCTGTGGTTCTCCTCCAGGATGCCAAAAGTAAGCTCAACTGATGAATGAGACTGATAGGCAGTGCTTGTCTGCCTCCTCTCATGACTTTCTGATTCTGGTGCACCATGGGTCAAAGGACCTGAATTCCTCTCTCTCTGTGATTTTATTATCTAGGTGATCTTGGATAAATCACTTCCTCTCCAAAGGCCTCAGTTTTCTCATTTGTAAAAGATGGAACATGAACTAACATCCAGTGCCCCTCCTAGTTCTACTATTTTGATTCTTCTGTCCTCTTTATCTAGCACTAATTTTAATGAGGGATATTTTAAGATTTTAGGATTGGGAATGATTTGGGCCAGCTAGGTGGTGCAGTGGATAGAGTGCCATGCCTGGAGTCAGAAACACCTGAGTTCAAATCTGACCTCAGATACTTACTAGCTGTGTGACCCTGGGCAAGCCACTCAATTCTGTTTGCCTCAGTTTCCTCATCTGTAAAATGAATTGGAGAAGGAAATGACAAACCACTCTAGTTTGCCAAGAAAACTCCAAATGGGGTTAAGGAGAGTTGGACACTAACAAAATGACTGAACAACAATGGTTTTAGGGACCCTGATAAGCTATTGATATTGGTGGAGCTGAGAACTGATACAACCATTCTGGTGAACAGTTTGGAACCATGCCCAAAGGGTCATGAAACTGTGCATACCCTTTGACCTAGCAATATCACAACTAGGTCTGTATCCCTAAGAGGTCAAAGATAGGGGAAAAGGACTATTTGTACGAAAATATTTATAGCAGTTCTTTTTGTGGTGGGAAAGAATTGGAAATTGAAGGGATGCCCGTCAACTGGGGAAAGGCTGAACAAGTTGTGATAAATGACCACAATAGAATACTGTTGTGCCATAGGAAATGACAAACAAGGCAATCACAAAAACCCTAGAAAAACTTATATGAAATGATACAAAGTGAAGCGAGCAGAACCAGGAGAAGATTATATGTAGTAACAGCAATAAAGGATGATGTTCAACTGTGAATGACTTAACTGTTATCAGTGATGCAAAAATCCAAGACAACTCCAAGGGGCTCATGACAAAAAAGGGTATCCATTGCCATAGTAGGAACTAATGGAGTCTGAATGCACACCATTGAATCATGCCGTTCTTCACTTTATGTCCTCCATTAATTTTTCTCTAGTGTAAGAGATATGTGTCTTCTTTTACATGATGATGAATAAGGAAATATGTATTGTATGATAATATATGTACTACCTATATCATATGCCATCTTGGGGAGGAGAAAGGATGGGAGGGAAGAGAGATCATGGATCACAAATTATCACAAAATAATGATTGAAAATTGTATCGATGTCATCTGGAAAGTAAAACTTAAACAACAATGATATCAAGGTGTGGTGGTAACAGAGGCTGGATTTGAAGTCACGGGGTCAGAGTGGAAATCCCAACTCTGTCACTTCCCACAGATTTTCTCAGCTTTTCTGGAATTCAGATTCTTAATCTGCACATAAATGGGAAATATTGCTATCTGATGAGATCAGTAAGTCAGGAGGCATTTTTTACCTCTTCTTAAATACTAGACCCAAAGCTAAGTCCTGGGAGGTTTAGGGTGGAAAGAGAGAGGAAGAGACCTCTTTTGACTCTTCTATTCCCCAACAGGAATGGGGGAAGGACATTTTTTTTGTAGACCATGTCTTACTCTTCCCACTTGGGGCTCAGGAGGCATGGCTTTTGCTTTGTTAGGTCTCTGCTTTGCCCTTGACATCCAAAGCTGAGACTTGAACTCTATGTCATCCAAGTCTCCTAATCCAGGTCTCTCTTGTGAGTAGCTTGTGAGTCCTAGGTCTCAAGTCACATGGTCTGTCCATCTCTATTATTTAGGAGCTTCTAAGAATTGTTAAGAAAATAAAACCCTGAAGATTCTCTTCTATTTGGCTCAGCCCCAAGAGAGGGAAGAACCCTTAGCATTCTGGGCAGAGGATTAAACCTCTGATTCATTTTAAACCTGTGTATCCCAAATTTGGCATTGACTTCTTCCACTGGACTTTCCTTCCTTTCGCCTTCCCTCCTCCACCAGTCTGTCCACAATTAGTGGATGACAGCCATGAATCACTTTTACCAGTCATAGTTCATGGAGGATTATATCAGGAAGGTGGACCAGCTTAAAGAAAAAGTCTGCTAGAATTAGAGAAGGGAAATAAACCATTACTAGTTTTGCATCGATTCTGAGGAGTAATTGCTTTCAGCCATAAAGCTATTTTGGACAACTTTTACAGTTCTTGGTGCTAGAGAATAGAGTCCTGGGTTCCTTCCTTCCTTCCTTCCTTCCTTCCTTCCTTCCTTCCTTCCTTCCTTCCTTCCTTCCTTCCTTCCTT
>NC_058132.1:657931896-658050851 GCF_016433145.1 Gracilinanus agilis
CTTTCTTCCTTTCTTCCTTTCTTCCTTTCTTCCTTTCTTCCTTTCTTCCTTTCTCTCTTCCTTTCTCTCTTCCTTTCTCTCTTCCTTCCTTGGAAGGAACTTCTCCCCACGAATAAGACAATAATCTTTTTCTGAGGAGAAAGAGACTGCTGTGTATCTGGGATCAAAGCTTATAAATTCCAATGAATTTAATAATGGCTCATAATCATAGTTAGGTATCAGCCCTTTTCTCTGATGGATTAAAAATTCATTTGAAACCTGGTCTCATGTTAGACTAGATAGATTTTAAGGTCATGTCTAATTCTAAATCTATGAATTATGGCTTGTCTTCTCTATTTACAAAAGAAGAAACCGAGACCTAGAGCAATCAAGTGACTTGTCACATGTTATGCAGATGGTAGTAGTAGTAATAATAATAATAATAAAAACATATAGAACTTACTATGTGCCAGGCATTGTGCTAAGTTCTTAACAATGTTTATCTCATTTTCTCCTCACAAAAACCCTGGAAGGTAGATGCTATCATTATTCCCAATTTACAGATGAAGAAACTGAAGCAAACAGAGGTTTAATGACTTGCCCAAGATAAGTCTGAGGCATGATTTGAACTCAGGCCTTACTGACTTGTCTAGGCGCTCTATCCATTGTACCACCCAAGTGCCTCTTTAAGTGATAGTCACGAATTCAACACTTTTGTTTGGATTCCAGACCCACTGTATGCTCTCCTATACCACATTACTCATTCTAGTAGTTAACTCCTTTGAAATATATTATAGGAAGAAACTGGACACATATAAAATATTTAGAGAGGAGCGTCTGGGTGGTGTAGTAGATAAAGTGGTGGGACTGTAGTCAGGAGGACCTGAGTTCAAATTTGACCCCCAGATACTTATTAGCTATGTGACCTTGGGGAGGTCACTTAACCCTTTTTTCTCAATTTTTTCATCTGTAAAATGAACAGGAGAAGGAAATGACAAACTAGTTCAGTATCTTTGTCAAGAAAACCTCAAATGAAGCAATGAAAAGTTGGACACAACTGAAAATGACTGAGCAACAAACAAAATATTCAGAAGTTGACTTTAAACAGAAAATGTGTCATATTTGATCAGTTGCCCTGAATGTTGACACTTCTTTGGTTTTCCTTTTTTCCATCTTCCTTCCTGGAACTAGTGGTACTCGAAGGGGTGGGGAGAGAGTGTGTGTGATGAAAAGGTAAGAACTAACAGAAGAATTTACTGAGATGTAGTTTAGAGAATGCCTTTCTGCTTCATTTAAAATCAGACTTTAAAATCAAAAATTTTCAGCAGAAAGAATTCAAAGCCATTAGTGCCTATGATTTGGAGGGAAAGAGTGGGAAAAAGAACCCACACCTTAAACTTATAAAAGCCCTCTTGAAGATTTCCTTTCAGAGAGCTTACATGAAATGTAAGCTTCAGGATAAAAAAGCAGGAAATAATTTTGTGAAGAGCAGCTCAGAGCACTTCCCAGATGGCCCCTCTCAAGACGTTTTCCATAAAAGTGCTTACAACCATGGATATAAGAGGAGATTCAAAAACTGGTGGCCTCAAGTTAAATGAGGAAATTGGAAATATTAACTTGTGAATAATTTCAGGCTCTTAGTCCTATAGAGGTTACAAGACAGACAGTCTTTTTACCATCATTAAAGTGCTGGATGAGGAAATTATTATAGATCTTGATGAGGTCTCACAAATCCATTAGAAATAACATATTGAAAATGAGCAAAATAAGAATTTTCCTTCTCAGGAAATTCCTGGAACAAAAACTCAAACCAGATCCTGGGACACTTGCTTCCACGGCCCCCTTTTAAACAAAGTCTTCGAGAATTATGACCAAATGATGATGCCTTTTATTGTAATAAAATGCAATTTTATTGTCTTTCATTTTAATATCACAGTCATTTCCTATCTACCACCTTGTTTTATAAAAAAGAATGTTACACCAAAAAAAGAAGAAAAATAGTTATGCAAACCCATCTGACAAAGTGACTACTTTTGATGGTATAGGCAACATTTTGCATATGGAGTTTCCCATCCATCCAGGCACATCCATCATCATACTTAGCAAGGAAGCATAGATCTTCATCTCTTTCCCAGGTTCAAGACTGACCATCACAATTATGGTGATTGGCTTTGTCTTCATGTTATTTTCAATTAGGTTATTAAAATTACAAATACACACAGTATTATTTTTCTGGTTCTGTTTGCTTTACTTTGCATCAATTCAAATGTCTTCTCATGTTTATCTGAATACTTTATATTTTTGCCTCTTACAATGCAATGATACACCATGATTTTTTAAGAAAATGACAATTGGATGACGTAAAATAAATGTGTTCTGTGAGAGTAGAGATTTAAGGGCATTTGAATACTTTTGCCTGTAGTAAAGGGCCATCCACTAAAGTCTTTCTTTAATAACTCATCATGGTATTCAGGTTAAATTGGATCTTGGAAAGTCAAGGAGAGCTTGAAGACAATCAGATTCTAATATCCAAAGAGCTGAAAGGTTCCCCAGAAGCCCTCCATGCTAACCCAAAGCCAACCAAAGGTTCCTTATACAACCTCCCTGATGGGTGGTCAGCCAGCCTTTGCCTCAAGACCTGAAGTGGTGAAGGACCCGCTACGTACAGAAGTAGTCCTCTCCACTTAAGGAACGATCTGGAGGTTTTCTTGACAAAGCCTACATTGCAACTTCTATCTACTGTGTCTTGTGTTTCCCCCTGGAGTTAAGCAGAGCAAATTTAACTGTTCTTCCACAGGACAAACTTTAAGATATTGGAAAACTACTGTTTTTTCCCCAAAGAGTGAGACTACACATTGCCAGGACTTTCAACCAAATCTTATATGGCATCTCCATGTCTTTTAACCTTTCTGGTTGTCTTCTTTTGGATATGGTCCTACTTGCCCATCTTTGAAAAAGCTTTGATGGTCTATACGACAGACATGACTGTGGTCTGCAGACAAACAAAGCTAAATTTAAACCAAATGATTACCTTCCCCTTTTCTCTATCTCTCTTCCTCTTTTCTATATAAATTCAGGAAAATTAACTACCAGATTAAAAATGGCAATTTGTAGAAGGGTCACCCATACCTTTCAGATTCAAAACCTTGAAACATTTAAGTTTAGCAGGTATTAAGAGTTTGGCCTCTTGACATGGCACCCAATCTCTCATGTCTCTCTTTGGGTTGACTCCTTCATCCCAATTACACTCATGCTAGCAGATTATTTATGCTCATTTGCTAGAGGTGGGCCTGGACATATGTGGCTGTGATGCTACAACTCAGTCTTAAGGATCTAGACATTACGGTGATGTAAGGGAGAGACATGTTGACACTGTAGCTATTGAGTACCCAAAGGTGTATTTTCCATGAAAACAAATCAGACTCAGTGACATTAATAAATGCTAAACTTTTGCTTTGTTGGAGAATGTCTTTCTAATTCATTTAGGATCATTTTTTAAAAATCAAAATTTTTCGTAGGAAGAATTCTGAGCTATTAGTGACTATGATTTGGGGACAAAGAATGGGGGGGGGAATCCCACACCTTATTAAAAGCCCTCTTGAAGCTTTCCATCCAGAGAGAGGGCAGAAGCAAGAATAATCATGGTATAACATTTATTAAATTGCAAGAAAATCAGAAATAAATAAATAAACTTGTGTCATTCTCTCACCAATGCTCACAGTATCCAATGTGGAAGAGAAAGCAGAAACTTACAGAAACCAAATAGTAAGGCACAAGAGTAGGGAAACCCTTGTGTCTGGGACAATATACAAATGAATACAGGTCTGGATGTCTGTGGTATCTTTAAAGGAATGGTCTGCATATTGTGATCTGCTGAGCAAGATTCTCTTTTTTGAGTCTCTTCTTTTCTTCTGGATCAAACTGTTTCTCTGCCACTCTTGGGATGCTGAAGCAGAGTCGAACTTTTTAAGCCCATAGCCTGGATCTCAAGAGATTCCCAGGTTTTTTCCCTTGGAGAGGCACCGAGGCAGTATGGCACTCTTCAGTCTAATGGAAATTCCCATCGATCCTACGAGCTGCAAACCATTCAAGTCATGTTCTTTCAAACAGCAGCATTTCCTCCAATCAGATCAGCTCCATGTATCAACAGCTGTGTCTCTTGGTCAGTTGTGTCCAGCTCTTATTTTCTCAGCGCTGTAGACTTCTGTGTCCTGGCTTCTATAAGCAGCCTGTCACTGGTCTCTCTCTCAGACCCCACTTCTTCAGTCACTGTCTACTGATATTATGATGTGGCTGCTAATTGTTCAGATCAAAGCCTCCTCCTATTTAGCGGCCCATCTTTAAGTGAGACCAAGAAATCCCAAATCTGTATTTCTGTTAGATGTGACATAAAATTGCTATGCAATAATCTCAGTAAACAAAAACAAACCTGCAGTAAGCTTCCAAGTCCTAAAATATAAGGATATTGTTTAATTGTTTTTCAATGGTCTAACTCTTTGTGACCCCATTTGGAGTTTTCTTGGCAAAGATACTGGAGTGGTTTGCCATTTCCTTCTCTAGCTTATTTGATGCAACTGAAGCAAATGGGGTGAAGTGACTTGCCCCGGATCATACAGCCAGTAAGTGGCTGAATAAGTTAGCTGCTGGGAAACGATACACTCCAGCCATTAGTCAGTACTTTTGCCTGAGAGAAGGGTTGCTTTCTCTCAGGTCCTTGAGACTCTCTGTGTTTCCTCAAGCTGTTTTTTTCTGAGTTGCCCACACAAATGTCTTTTCTTGCCCTTTTAAGTTAAAAAATGTTCACATAATAAGGGAACAGTAAGTAAGACTTACAGAAGTCTTACAGATATAAGCTAAGCATGGGTCAGGTGAAAAAATAAAGATAAACAATACCCACTATCTTCTGCAGTCATTCGACTCATTTTCCAGTTCTTATGTCTCTTAACAGAAAATCATTTCTTTCTGGCTATGTTCAAGTGTGCATTAGATATTGTAAATACTGAAGTCCTGTTGCATGCTGGATCCATCAACCAGGGCCACATCCAAGGACGAAGCTAGCTTTATCTGAAGAGCAGCCTTCAAGGTTAGACAATAGCATATTCTCTTTCCTCCACTCAAAACCACTTCAGCTAAATAGTCTGGTAAACACTGCACTATCCAGAAGAGATTTTTTATACAAGAAAGAAACATTTTTTGGACTGGAAACACATCTGGAATGACCATTTTCCTACAGAAGTAATGATCCTCGTAGCATGGCAGAATGATATTGATATTGAACCCAGGGCTGATATTAGGAACAGTGAATGGAAACTGAGAAATGCTTTTTTTTGTGGCCAATGAGGTGACTGATTTGATTTTTGAAAAAAGGTCTTTGTGGCCAGTGAAAGCCAATTTGCTCCCTTTTCTAGGGTAGCTGTCTTCTTGGCCTCCAGAAGCCTCAAAAAGTATCTTGATAATTTATTTCACCAAGTCGAGGTAGTAGGTTCTTAGAGACTATGGTGAGCTTAGGCATTTAGATCTATTAAATAGCCAAATCCAGGAGACAGTTGGATGCTAAAGCTTTGCCACATTCATAAGAAATAAGAAAGACATAGAAAACCATTTGTACCTAAAAACTCACTTTATTTTCTTTGTTGTGGCACAGTGGAAAGTAATGGATCTGAAGTCCAAAGGACCCAGATTCATATTCCATCTGTTATTTTACTATCTGTGTATAGAACCCCAAGCAAATTGTTTTTTCCCCTTGGGTTTCAAGTTCCCACTTTGTAAAGGGAATGGAAGTGGGCGAAATGACCTCTGTCCCTTCTATCCCTCAATGTAGGATCTTTCATCCCTGCCATCTGGTGTAGCTAACAAGCTTGAGCTTCATCTTGGTTTGCTTTTTCTTGTGTACAGTTTTGGTGTTAATGAGAATAAACTGCCTCACTAGATTGAAAGTTTGTTAGACCAGTGAAATATTGAGCTTTCAGAAGACCCCCAAGATTTGGGTTCAAATTATACTTCATACACTTAACAAATGTATGACTCTCAGATAACTTATTTAATATCTGTCCCAGTGAATGATGGGTTTTCATTTGATGGCTTTTAAAGTCCCTTCTAGTTCTAAATCTATGATTCCATGATCCTAAAACATAAATAAAGCATTTATATAGCTCATATAAAGAGTTTTTTATAAATAGTATCTAATTTGATCCTCACAAAAACCCTGTGAGATAGGTATTGTAATTATCATCCCTATTTTACAGTTGAGGAAACTGAGTCAAAGTAATTTTCTCAGGGTCAAATAGCTAGTAAAATGTCTGAGGTCAGATTAGAATTCAGGACTTCCTGTCTCTAGGCACAGTGCTCTCTATCTATGGCACCATCAGCTGGATCTTTGGAACTAAGTGCTGGAATAGAGAGACTGGGATTCAAATCCTAGTGGTGATACTCATTAGCTCCACTTTATCTGTCCGATCCTCAGTTTCCTTATTCATGAAATTAGAATCATAACCCCTTTTCTCCCTATCTTAGAGGAGTGGGACAAAAAAGGTATTTTTAAAATCTAAAGGGCTGTAGGAATATTTGTTTGTCAATAATTGTCAATAATAATTGACATTTACATAGGGATTCAAGGTTTGCTATTGTCAATAATAATTGACATTTACATAGGGATTTAAGGTTTGCACAAGAAACAACATGGTACAGTGAAAAGGGGACCACTCAGGAAGATCTGAATTCAGGTCGTGCTTCTTACATATTGATTATGTGAATGTGTCTTACTTAACATTTAACTTTCCTGACCTTTCATCTTTTTCCTTAGGCAATTCTCTAAGATTCTAAATTGAATTTCTTTCCTTTCCTTTCTTTTTTTAAAACTCTTACTTTCTGTCTTAGAATTGGTACTAAATATTGATTCCAAGTTAGAAAACTGAATATTTTTTCCATCTCCAACAGTGAAAGTTACTTCCACTCTTGAAGTTCATGACACTGATTGAAATCACAGGTTCAGAGCAAAATACAAAATAAAACAAAACAAAAACAAACAAAAAAGAGCAATTGCAAAGTGCTTTCCATCCATGATTTCACTTGAATCTGAGAACAACCAGTGGTCAAACAGCCCTTGATTTGAAGAGATTTGCCTTCTTACTACATATATTAACATTTTTATAGTAGCTCTTTTCATTGTAGTAAAAACTGGAAACTAAGTGGAACGAGTGGGTGTCCTACTTTTGGGGACTGACTGAACAAAATGGCAGCATCTGAATGTCATGGAATTTTGTTGTGCCACAAGAAATGATGAAATACACATTTTTGTAGGAAACAGAAAGACCTTTATGGACTGATGCAGAGCAATGTCAACAGAATCAGGGGAATGATTCATATAGTGATAATAACATCATAGAGTAAAGCGACTTTGAAAGACTTTTGAATTACTATCGATGCAATAATAAATCATGAATCTAGAACACCGAAAATGACACACTCCATTGATCTCTTGCCAGAGAGGTGACAACCTTGACATGCAGAGGGACACATATGTTTCTAGATGTGGTCAATGTGGGGATTTCTTTTGCTGGACTATGCATGCTAGTGGTGAAAATTTGTCTTTGTTTCAGTTAACTTTTAGTGAGCAGTAGAGGGACATATTATAAATGCTTGAAAAATAATTTAGGAAAAACACACCTTCTGGATTCTTTGCTAGCATCTATTGTATACCTTTGGTTATCACAGTGTGAAAGCTGCCCACTTCAGATCTTTCATGCTGGGTGTCATCTGACCATGATCTCATGGAAAAATCCAAGAGCTCTTCTATTGGGTTTCAGGTCATTCCTACACCATATGTTTCTTCTAATCATAATGATATTCAGCCCTTTAAAAATTAGATCAAACGTCTTCTTGAGATTTGAATTCTCCTGATTCATGTCCTAAGCTTTGTGGAATATGTTTTAAAATAGTGGGCTCATTAATGATGTTTCAGCACCAGAATATTTTCCTCTCTCTTTTAAGTGAAGAAATAGATGATTAGAAGCCATTCAGGGCACACGGCCTACCTGAAACCACATTCACGTAGAGGGTCTCAGGAAAATGTGGTCAGGATTGGACTTTTTTTTTCTGATACTCTTAGCTGACATTCCCTTCTCTCCCCAAGTTGCTGTGTATTTCTTTTGTGTGTAAGTAGTACTCTTTCCTTTTTGTTGTTGAATTGTGTCCAACTCTTCATGATCCCATTTGGGGTTTTCTTAGCAAAGATACTGGAGTGGTTTGTCAATTCCTTCTCCAGCCCATTCCAGATGAGGAAGCTGAGGCAAACAGGGCTAAGCAACTGGCCCAAGATCACACAAATAGTAAATGTCTAAGGTTGGACGTGAACTTCAGTTCTTCCTGACTTTAGGCCTGCCTTCTTTGTCCTAACTCTTCCCCAGTTAGGCTGGCTACATTTCTTTCTCTCTGGGTTTAAAGGGTACCCCTGAAAGGATGTGGAATTTTTTTCTAATTTTGTTGACAGAAGCCCTCATCCTATGGACCAGCACTGTAATTTTATTTAACCAATCAGTATTATTTAGTTTTTACAAAGGAATAATTACTTTGAAGCTCTAGCAAGAATAGAAGTACAAACATTTCCCTCCAATTCTGCTCTTACCCCTTCAGTGTCTGGGGAGAATGGACTCTGATTTAAAGGTTTCAGCATAACACTGGTCTCATTGGACTCTTGTCCGAATACGGCTTTGCTGCTGGATGAGTCCTTTTCTCTATTACTGTTAATCCGCACTGGACCTTTTCAGAATAATTCCCTTGCATGCCACCTCCCTTCTCTGGACTCATCTCTAAAATAGGTTTAGACAATCTCCAAGGTACCTTCCAGCTCTCACATTCTATAATTCTATCATCAGTAAACAGATGATGATTGATGAGCCTTGCAAAATTTGACAATAAATTGAGTAAATTTACTATAAAATAAACATACTTTCCTCAAAAATTGGATTCATTTACAAAAATTAGGAAGTTGTCAACCCAAAAGAAAATAACAAATCTAAGGAAATAGAAGGGACTTTTGTCTTGTGACTAGAGTGATATCCGAATCTGAGATGGGAAGGAGGATAGCATTAAGTCACAGCAGTAATAATGGAGCTACTGGGACTTTGTTCAAATTCGAGTGGTCTATTGACTTGGCAACCAGAATGTAGAGCCAGGAAGACTTGAATTTGAATCCTGCCTTAGACACTTTGGACAAGTCACTTAAAGTTTCTTCTTGTAATAACACTAACCTTACAGGGTTTTATAAATATCAAATCAGATAACATATCTAAAACACTGTAAACCATAAACCATAAAGTGTTAAATGAATGCTATTACTAATTATTACTTTTGAATCAGTATGCCTTTGTCTCCTATATTGGGCTTATCTCCTTTCCCTTTCCGTCCTCTGATCTGTCTCTTTTCTTATTCACTTGTTCAGATCCTCCAAGGACAGCCAGTGTGATAGAGTGCATGGAGGCCTGGAGTGAAGACAGAGGTCCTGGGTCCAAATCTTGGTTCTGTTACTACTATTACTATCATTGGGCTAAACTTTTATAACTTCATTTTCTTTCCCTGTAAATTCTAATGGGTCTGAACTAGATGATTTTTCTGATTCCTTTCAGCTTCATATCCTTTGATTAATTGCTCAAATATAATCTTTCCTCCAAAGACCTCTCTGATACTAGGATCTACCTATGATCTCACTGATTATAGGACCCCCTTCACAGAATAGGTCACCACTCAGCAACCCACCATCTGTGCCTTTTTTATTCTGCTTGACTTTTGTCTATGTCCCCCATTAAATATTTTTTAAAACATTTATTAATATTCATTTTTAACATTCCCCCATTAAGTATTATAAATTGGGAGTGGAAGGTGGATTAGTTCTTTTTCTCTAACTCTCAATATTATGTTGATGCTGATGGATAATTCACAAGTTATGGATGTAACTGGCTCAGCTCTACTTTTGCTCATATATCTCTGTGATGTATGATATCCCTCTGATGCAGGATATCTCTCTGATGTAGATGCATCTCTCTGATATATGATATATCTGAGAGGTATGATGTATAGATGATATCCCCCTAGTGTAGGATGTATATCTTTGATGAATGATGTAACTCTCTAATATATGATATCTCTCTCATGTATGATATATTAATTCTATCACTTCATTTCTCTTGAGAAATTCCTTGTTGGTTAAATGGCACTGTGGATGCAGGCCTGCCACATGCCTCTCTAGTGTCCTTTTGATGACCTATGACTTAAATTCTTCAGATATTGTAGTATTCTACAATTCAAAGCTGTACAACACTTCTTTTTCAGCCAAGTCTGGGATTTCATCAGTATGGGGAAGTATTGTCACAGATAAGTCTTTTGCCCATGAAGATCAGCAACACTTTTGTTATTGATAGCCTCAGAGAGTTGCCCGAGATCACATAGCAAGATTGAGTGAGGATCTAGGCTTTAACTCAGGTCTTTTTGATTCTTAAGTCAGACTTGTTATCAATGTCTCTTTACTAGTGTCACCACTACAAGAATATCGGTGATAAAAATATGGGTCTCTTTTTTGTGAAGAAAATATGAGGAAAGATGGCAGAGTGGATAGAGTGTTGTATTTAAAATGAGGAAAATCCCAATTCTATCCTACCTCTGATATTCATGAGCAGTGTGTCCATGGGCCTCTTGGAGACTTCTCATCTGAAAAATGGGGAGAATAAATCCCTAGATCTTCTACTTCACAAGTTGGTTGTGAGGCTCAAATAAAACTAAAGCATTGTGGAACACTTTTAAGCATTCCAGAAATGTTAGCATGATTGCAGTTGTTAAAAGCATTGCACAGTTTCCCAATTCATAGCTTCCTTTCAACGCTGGGACAAGTTCATTGTTTAACTACAGTATTTGTCACATATTAGGTACTTAAGCACTCTTGGTGCTTCTGGGGGTGGAGCCAAGGTGGTGGAGTAAACCAGAGTAGCTCTGTGTCATCCTGAGAATCCTCTCCAACCCATATTAAAATATTGCCACAAAACAAATACAGGAGTGAAAGAACCAACAAGGAGACAGAGTGAAACAATTTTCAAGAAAATAAAAATCCAAAAGGTAGGCAGAGAACATCTGGGGCACTGGGGTGAGAGGAGAGCAGAGTCAACAAGAGGCTTTAGCAAGAAGTGAAGAGCAAGTCACACACCCTACCCCACATCTGCTATCCCAGGTTTGGAACCTAAGAGTAAGTCAGCATTCAGATCCTGAAATTCTGCCTGGGTAAATAGTAGTCCAAGCCAACCCACACCACTTGAGGTTTCAAACCTGTGGAAAAAGCCAGATTCTCAGCCCAGGGCAGTCTGGGCTAAAGTGGGCTGATCTGTGTGGGCCCAGAGTGAAACTAGGAATCTCAGTCTGGGCTTGGATTGAGGACACAGTTCACAGTGTGGGGAGGCTGATAGTACTAAAGAGGGGGGGTCATCCCCAGATCTTTTTGCCTAAAGCTCAGGGAAGAGCTCCAGGATAGGGCAATCAAGAGTGCGCTAGATCAGAACAAGTACACAGTAAGACCAAAAACTTACATCTAAGCTTCAGGTTACAATTTAAGTAGTTGTTGACCTGATCAAGATCAAAATAAGACAAAAGCTTAAAACCAAGCCTAAGGCAAGTATTTGAGTTATCAGGATCTCAAGGGTCAAGTGAATCAGTAGGGAGAGGGGGCTCTCAGAGCTCTCATTCCTCAGACAATCACATCAGCCTCCAAGAACTGAAACTGGTAAAAACCTAGAAAATAAGCTAAGAATAGCATCAAGGAGGAACTGAAATTTAAGAGGGTACCCCAACTCCTCAGAAAATAGATACTACCTATAATTAGATAGAAAAATGAGGAAACAACAAAAAAGGCAACTAACCCTAAACAATTTTTATGGAGACAAAAAGCAAGGTATAGACACAGAAGGAGACAGTGAAAGCAAAGTAAACACACACAAAGTCCAAAAGAAAAATATGAATTGGACACAGATTTTGGAAGAGCTCAAAAAAGATTTCAAAAGCCAATTAAGAGAGGTAGAGGAAAAGTGGGGAAGAGAAATGAAAGTGATGCAAGAAGAAATGGGCCAATTGAAAAAGAAGAACCAAAAACTGACAGAGGAAAATCAGGTCTTAAAAATCAGAACTGACCATCTAGAAACTAATGATTTCATGAGAAATCAAGAGATAATAAAGCAGAATCAAAGGAATGAAAAAAAGAGGAAAGCATGAAATATTTTATTAAAAAATAACTGACCAAGACAATATATCTAGGAGAGATAATTTGAGAATTATTAGACTACCTGAAAGCCATGATCAAGAAAAAACTTTGGACATCATATTACAAGAAATTATTAAAGATAACTGCCCAGAGATCTTTGAACAAGACAATAAAATTGAAATTGAAAGAATTCACAGATCACTTCCAGAAAGAAATCCTCAAATGACAACTTCCAGGAATATAATAGCTAAATTCAGGAACCACCAAGCCAAGGAGAAAATACTGCAAGCAGCCAGAAAGAAACAATTCAAATACCATGGAACTACAATCAGGATCACACAGGACCTAGCAGCTTCTATATTCAAGAATTGAAAGGCATGGAGAAATTAAAAAAAACTGGGGCTTACAACCCAGAGTCATGTATCCAGCAAAACTGAGTATATTCTTTCAGGTGAAAAAATGGACATTCGATAAGATAGAAGATTTCCAAGTATTTCTGAGGAATAAGCCATACCTAAACAAAAAAATTGAAGTCTGTAAACTCAAGATACAAGAGAAGTCCCAAAAGATAAATAAGAAAGAGAAAATTTAAGGGACTCATTAATGTCAAAATGTTTATATGTCTACATGGCGAGAGGATATCTGTAATTCTCAAAAATTACTCTTAGTAGTAGAGAAGATAGAATGAATTTATTCAGAAAGAGGGTGGGGAAGTAAGCTGATTATGATGGATATGATGATATGTGATGATATGCATTTGTAAATGGGATGATGTGAAATGAAATGTATGTACATATGATATGTATGCATATGAATGATATGTAAAAAAATCAAGGGCTGAAAGAGAAGGCTGTGGTGAGAGAAAAGAGAAGGGAGAGATAGAATGGGGTAAATTATATAACATAAAGAGATATGAAAAAATCATTATAGAGAGGAGAGGATAAGGGTGGTGACAGATGATGCTTAAACTTTACTCTCATTGTATTTGGCTCAGAGAGGGAAAAACAAGTATATTAAGTGGGGTATAGAATTCTATCTTACCCTACAGAGAAGTAGAAGGGGAATATGACAAGGAAAGAGGGAAGTAATTGGAGGGAGGGGGAAGTAGAAGGTAGCAAAAAGCAAAACAATGGTGAGGAGGAACAGAGAGAAAGGGACAAGAGCACAATTTAAGGGGATAATAAGATGGAGGGCAATACACAGGTAGTAATCATAATGTTGAATATGAATGGGATAAAGTCACCCATAAAATGGAAGTGGATAGCAGAGTGGATTAAAAAACCAGAATCTTACTATATGTTGTTTACAAGAAGCATATTTGAGGCAGAGTAACACACATAGATTCAAAGTAAAAGGTTGGAGTAGAATTTATTATGCATCATTTAAAGTAAAAAAGGCAGGAGTAGCAATCATGAAGTAGAAATTAATCTGATTAAAAGAGATAAGGAAGAAAATTACATTTTGCTAAAAGGTACTACTATTAACAATGAAGTAATGTCATTACTAAAATTTATGCACGAGCTTAAGGAGGAAATTGAAAGTAAGACCATACTAGTGAAAGACCTCAACACTCCCCTTTCAGAAATAGATAAATTGAACCAAAAAATAAATAAGAAAGAAGGGAAGTGAATGAAGTGTTAGAAAAATTAGAGTTAATAGATATCTGGAAAAAATGGAACAGAGATAAAAATATACTTTCTTCTCAGTACTACATGGTATATATACAAAGATAGACCATGTACTAGGGCATAGAAACATTGCAGACAAATGCAGAAGAGTAGAAATAATAAATGCAACTTTTTCAGATCATAATGCAATAAAATTATAATTAACAAGAGTCAATGGAAAGACAAATTTAAAATTAGTTGGATACTAAATAATCTAATTCTTCAAAACTCCTGGGTCAAAAAAGAAGTCATAGAAACATTATGAACTTTATTGAAGAGAATGACAATGAGGAGACAACATATCAAAATCTATGGGATAAAGCATAATCACCACTCAATTTATATTTCTGAGTGCCTATATCAACAAAATAGAGAGGGAGGAGACCAATGAATTGGGCTTGCAACTTAAAAAATTAGAAAAAGAACAAATTAAAAATCCTCAGATCAAAACTAAATTGAAAATCTAAAAAATTTAAGGAGAAATTAATAAAATTGAAAGTAAAAGAACTATTGAACTAATAAATAAGACCAGGCTGGTACTTTGAAAAAATAAATAAAATAGACAAAGTTCTGGTAAATCTAATTAAAAAAAGAAAGAAGACAATTAATAGTATAAAAATGAAAAGGGAGATCTCTCCTCTGATAAAGAGGAAATTAACACAATTATTAAGAGCTACCATCTCCAATTATAAGGCAACAAATAAGATAATCTAGGTGAAATGGATGAATATTTACAAAAATATAAAATGTTCAGATTAACAAAAGAGGAAGTAGAATACTTAAATAATCCCATCTCAGAAAAAGAAATTGAACAAACCATCAAGGAACTCCCCAAGAAAAAATCCCTAGGGCCTTATGGATTCACAAGTGAATTCTATCAAACATTTAAAGAACAATTAATTCCAATACTACGCAAACTATTTGATGAAATAATCAAAGGAGTCTTAACAAATTCATTTTATGACACAAATATGGTAATGATTCCCAAACCAAACAAAAACAGAGAAAGAAAAATATAGACCAATCTCCTTCATGCATATAGATGCAAAAATCTTAAATAAAGTATTAGCAAAGAGATTATAGCAAGTCATCACAAGGATTATCCACTATGACCAGATGAGATTTATACCATAAATGAAAGGCAGGTTTAACATTAGGAAAACCATCCACATAATTGACCATATCAATAACCAAACTAACAAAAACCACATGATTATCTCAAAAGATGAAGAAAAAGACTTTGACAAAATACAACATCCATTCCTCTTGAAAACACTAGAAAGTATAGGAGTAGAAGGGCCATTACTTAAAATAATAAACAGTATTTATTTAAGACCATCAGCAAGTATAATCTGCAATGGACGTAAGTAAGGAGCTTTCCCAATAAGATCAGGAGTGAAGCAAGAATGTCCATTATCACCTCTATTATTTAATATTATACTAGAAATGCTAGTTGTAGCATTTAGAAAAGAAAAAGAAATTGAAGTGATTAAAGTAGGCAGTGAGGAAACTAAATCATCACTCTTTGCAGATGATATGATGGTATACTTAGAGAACCCAAGAAAATCAATTAAAAAGCTAGTGGAAGTAATTAATAATTTTAGCAAAGTTGCAGGATACAAAATAAATCCACATAAATCACCAATATTTCTATTTATTTCCAATAAAAATCAGCAGCAAGAGTCAGAAACGGAAACTTCATTTAAAGTCACTCAACAATGTAAAATATTTGGGAATCTATCTGTCAAGATGAACTCCAAAATTATATGAACACAGCTACAAAACATTTTTCACACAAATAAACAATTAGAAAAACATTAATTGTTCATGGCTAGGACAAGCTAATATAATAAAAATTACAATCCTATCTAAAATAATTTACTCATTCAGTGCCATACCTATCAAACTACCAAAAACTTTTTTTATAGAATTAGAAAAAATTATAACAAAATTAATTTGGAAGAACAAAAGATCAAAAATATCAAGGGGAACTAATGAAAAAATGTGAAGGATGGAGGCCTAGAGTACCAGATCTTAAGCTCTACTATAAAGTGGTGATCATCAAAACAATAGAGATAGAAGGGTGGATCAATGGAATAGACTGGGGGTAAATGACAGTAGCAAGATGTGTTTGAATAACCGAAAGATTCCAGCTTTGGAGAAAAGAATCCACTATTTGACAAAAACTGCTCGGAAAATTGGAAAACAGTATGGGAGAGATTAGGTTTAGATTAACATCTCACACCATATACCAAGAGAAATTCAGAATGGATAAATGACTTAAATACAAAGAAGGAAACTATAAGTAAATTAGATGAACATAGAATAGTATACCTGTCAGATCTATGGTAAAGGAAAGAATTTAAGACCAACCAAGAGATAGAGGACATTACAAAATGTAAAACGAATAATTTTTATTAAATTAAGTTAAAACGTTTTTGTACAAACAAAACTAATGAAACCAAAATTAGAAGGGAAGCAACAAATTGGGAAAATTTTTTTATAACAAAAACCTCTGAAAAAGGTCTTATTTCTCAAATTTCTAAAGAACTAAGTCAATTTTACAAAAAATCAAGCCATTCCCCAATTGACAAATGGTCAAGGAACATGAATAGGCAGTTTTTAGATAAAGAAATAAAAACTATCAATAAGCACATGAAAAAGTTCTAAATCTCTCATAATTAGAGAAGTGCAAATCAAAACACCTCTGAGGTACCACCTCACACCTAGCAGATTGGCTAATATGATAGTAAAGGAACATAATAAATGTTAGAGGGGTTGTGGCAAAATAGGGACACTAATGCATTACAGGTGGAGTTGTGAATTGATCCAACCATTCTGGAAGGCAATTTGTGGCTATGCCCAAAGGGCTTTAAAAGAATGCATTCCCTTTGATCCAATAATACCCATACTAGATTTTTACCCTAAAGAGATGACAGTGGAAAATGTTTGTATGAAAATATTCATAGCTGTGCTCTTTGTGGTGGTAAAAAAATTGGAAAATGAGGGGCTGCCCCTCGATTGGGGAATGGTTGAACAAATTGTGGTACATGATGGTGATGGAATCCTACTGTGCTCTAAGGAATGAAGATCTGGAGGATTTCTCTAGGAACTGGAAGAACCTCTAGGAACTGATTCAGAGTGAAATGAGCAGAACCAAGAGAACATAACACACAGAAAGTGAAACATTGTGGAACAATACCATGTAATGGACTTGGCTAATACAAGAGAGTCCCAAGGGACTTATGAGAAAGAATGCTATCCATATCGAGAGAGAGAGAGAGAGAACTGTGGAATTAGAAACACAGAAGAAAAACAAATGACTTAACATTTGTTTATATGGATATGTGATTTGGGGATTTGGTTTTGAAGGATTGCTTTATTGCAAAAATGAATAACATGGAAATAGGTATGTGATAACATTTGCATAACCCAGTGGAAGTGCTTATTGGATCTGGGAGGGTGGAGGTTAGAGGGGAGGGGAAGAAAATTAAATATGTAAACATGGAAAAATATTAAAAAAAATAAACACGCTTGGCTTGGCTTTTGGACTCTGCTTTGGACACCTTCCATAACAATGGGAAAAATTTTTGATGGAACATCTCCCTATTCTGTGCCTTCCTTCGTATTAGTGATGAGGGCATAGAAAGAGACATTATCTCTGTTTTTCTCTTCTCAAGGATTTTACCATGTTCATCAGAGTCATCTTGTTGGAGAAGAGGCTTTAAAGAGGGGTTACTCAGTGAAATGCTTCCCCCCCCAACAAATAATAATTACAACGTGATCTCCTTGTATCCATAGCTTTTAGTCATTTGTGTGACTGTAAAGATGGGAGGTGGAAACAAAATCACTTCCTCCAAGAAGCCTCCTGTTGTGTTGTTGTTTTTGATTTTTGTTTTACTAATGGAGTCAAAAGGTACAAAGGACCCCAAATTGATATGCTTTCCCTACATTATAAAATATAGTTTGTGAAAGCTTCTCTCTCTCCTTGCTGGGAGCCACTCAGAGAAATAGGGTTTTTATCAGGGTCCCATCAAAATCAATAGAGATGGCAAAGCCCTGTACTGATTCTTATGGCCTGAAAATCGGGCCACAGGATGGATGGGTTACCTAATCTGACCCCTCTCTGTGAATCCCTTCTAATAAACACTTTTTATTATTGAAAGTTTTATAATCTAGATTTTTAGGACAGCCTCAAGTCCTATATAAGGCCCCTAAGTACTCTATAGTAAATCACCATTTAATGAGTTAACAGCCCTTTCCCTCAGAGAAAATAGCAGAAGCTGCTTGTATCTTTTTCTCTCTTGGCCCAAGGATGTGGCATGGCAGGTATAAGCAAATTCCATTCTCACTTTAGTACCTTTCCACTCCGAGCTATACCCCATAATCTTAAAGGCTCATTCTTTAACATACCTTTTGAAGTATGGGAAGATTTTACTAAAATAAAACTTAAAGTAAGGCTCATTCTTTAACCTTGAGCACTGTCTCATTTGGGTATAATCTACATGAGAAAAATTTGTATGTTATATGCCAACTGTGATGTAATTCTTATTACCTTGAGTTTTCTATATAGCTTTGATTTCAAATGTACTTTGTAGAAAAAATCTGTTTTTGGAAAAAATGGTATAAAATAAAGCACAAGCTTGGGGCTGTTGGAACAGTCATGAGCTAACGTGTTAGACCGACAATTTCCAGTTTCTGCTTCATTCTCTTGCCTAAACCGTACACCTTTCCAGACTCCTGGAGCTGCTGGCTAATTTCCAGCACCTCCTGAGCTGAGAGTGATCTCTCCCTTCTTAAAGTTCTCATAGCATGTTGCCTGGACCCTGTCTTCAGAGATGCTCATGACTGAGAAATCTGAGATGGACAATTGAGTGCTGTTAGAATGTATGAGATACACAGCTCTTGGATCTCATCTCCAGAGTATAACATGACCCCAAGCCCCCACCTGAAATCCTCTCTTTAAAGAATTTGTTTATGCCTTTGAAGACCAGTGGACTGAGTTCTACAGGAAACATAGACATCACCAGATGTTCATGACTGTCTTCTTCCCGGGAGCAGGAGGCAGGGCTTCACAGGACTAATATACAAGACAACCCTTAGAACAGTGATTCCCAAAGTGGGTGCCACTGCCCCCTGGTGGGTGTTGCAGCGATCCAGGGGCGCAGTGATGGCTACAAGTGTATTTGGGGGTGGTGAATAACTGTAAGGGGGCAGTGATAGTAGTGACAGGGGGCACTAAGTAATACTTTTTCTGGAAAGGGGGCGGTAAGCCAAAAAAGTTTGGGAACCACTGACTTAGACCAACATAGATAAGCTTCTCCACATTTACCGGAGCCTTATTTGCCCTGACATGTCATAAGCCTCACTAAACATGGATCAGTTTGACTGTTGTGTACCAGCACAAGCTACACTTATGAATTTTCTCTTCCCAACCCAGAGAAAAGTGAAACCTTCGAGACTCATATTCCAGTTGCTCTTCCAGCTCATCATGGTTGCCCTGGTCCAACTTTCTTGTGGGTCATATTCTTCTGTGATTCAGGCACCATTAGATTTTAAGCTCATTGATAATAGTCACACACTGTCTCCTTAGCCCTGACTACAGTACCTTACACTTAGCAGCCTCTAATAAGTGTTTGCCAAGTTGAATTGAATGGGGCACAGGAAGTGTTATTTGCCCACATGTAATGCAAGTGAGCTGATAAATGAGCTTAGGTAGGAGAGTCTGAAAATGAATGGGAACAGGGATTTGAGGAAAGAAAGGACTCTTTCCACAAGCAGATCTCCCTTCAAGTCCTTAGGCAGCTGATTTTCCCTACAGGTTAAAATATTCAAAGTGATTTGGGCAGGCAGGGGCAGGATGGAGAGACTTCACTGCAGTGGATTCTCCATTATTTGCTTTTCAAACCACAGGCTGAATACCATTTTCTCCAAGAAGTCTCCTGTAGTGTGGTTGTTATTATTGTTGCTTTTGATTTTTGCTTTACTAATGGACTTTGAAATGTACAAGGGAACCCCAGATCTGTGCAATTTTTCTTTTAATGCTCAGATTTTTAATTTAGCTGTTACTGGAAAATGTAGTTCTAGGGGGTAGTGCACACATTAAATGGGCTCTAATTCTGGGTCCTAAAAATTCATTGTCTAGTTTTCCTTACTTTCTTTTCCTATCCTCTTTTTTTTTACTGTCAACACACTTTGTCTTTTCTCTTCTTTTTCTCTCTGCCTGTCTCTTACTGTATCTGTCTCTCCTTTTTCCTGACTCCTTTTATTTCTCCCTGTTTCCATTTTTTACTTTCTTCCCCATTTTCCTTTTTACAGTCTCTGTCTTGTCTCTGTCAGTCTGTCTCTTCTTTTATTTCTCTCATCAATTTATGAGCTCCTGATGAGTAAAGATATTTGCCTTTCTTTATATTCCCAGTACTTAGTACAGTGCCTGGCACATAGTAGAGGCTTAATAAGTGTTTGTGGATTTGACACTTTTTTAATCACCATCTCTTCCATTATATCTTTCTCCACTTCCGTCTCTCACTTGCTGTGTGTGCCTCTCTCCCTATGTGTGTGTCTCCATTCCCTTGTGTGTTTTTCTCTCCCTGCATGGTGTGTGCCTTTCTCCTGTACATCTCTTTCCCTCAGTGTGGTGTGTGTCTTTCTCCCTGCATCTTTGCCTCTGTGCCCATCCTCAGCTATCTCTCAATTCTTAGCTGCCACTACTGAGAAGGAACCCCCAGTGAATGTGGTGAGACTATAAAGACACTGTCTCCATGAGCACCCCACGCAAACCTGTCTAATTTTTAATAATCAGACTTCTTATTAAGTATCTCAAATTCACTGGAGAGCAGATGGATAAATAGAAACTCAGTCTCAGAGAGAGCCAGGGGGACCAAAGGTTAGAGAGAAGGATTACAATTTAGGTTCTCCTTCTCTTCTCCTCAATTCTGGCTTCCCCTCTCCATTCTCCCATGCTGAGCCTGGAGCCCTATCACTGCACAATGACACCCAGAAGCATTTTGTTTTTTTTTTTTAAAAAAGAGGATAAAGATTCACTGCCATTTTGAACAGATGAACCTATCGAGATGGTTCAGGGAGGCCTTTTATGTTGTTTACATTTCTTATTTACATAATTGTCCCAGCTGTTGCAGGTATCCCTCGCTATTATTACAGATGACTTTTCCCCCTTATAGGCAAGAACATCTGTCTAATTAACTCATTCCAAACATTTTATCAAGGAGCTGCCAAAAAAGAAAAAGATGAGAAAAGGATCCTCTCCCAACCAGGTTAAAGAGTTTCTAATGATTTACTTACATAATGTCAGTCACCCACGGTGAAGAAGAATCACCACCGAAAACCAGAGGGGCAATGATGGAGAGCAGAGCAGTGTGTGAAGCTGGCAGAGGGGTGTGTGTGTGTGTGAGTGTGTGTGAGTGAGTGTGTGTGTGTGAGTGAGTGTGTGTGAGTGAGTGTGTGTGTGAGTGTGTGTGTGTGAGAGTGTGTGTGAGTGTGTGTGTGTTTGTGTGTGTGTGAGTGTGTGTGTGTGTGTGTGTGTGTGAGACTTACTGGTTCCAACCCTTCCCATCTCTTGGTAAACCTTATTGGGCAACAATTTTCTCTGGAGGGGATAGTAGCCTCAGTTCCCGAGGCTTCCTCATCTCTGTGGTGACCACAGAGGGGTTCTGCTGCTTTTCTCCCCTTTGACTTGGCACCTCTGTAAGAGGCAGGAAAGGGCAAACACAGCATTTTATGAGTCTGGACATTTTTTCCGGCCTCTAGGAAGGGTTTCATTATAGTTCAGCATATTAAATGCATTGTAGTGGGATTTCAGTGACTACAGTGCTCACTTGTGAGCCGGAGTTTAATTTAAAAACCTCTCCAATATCCCAAATCCTCTTTACGTGGGTGATAACATTCCCTTCACAATTTGCAGCTTCATTGGCTAAACGGAAGGGCATCTCAGCCAGTGCTGTTTAGGGTTCCCCCTGCTTTGTAACCTGTATTCATCTGTGCCCTTTTGATGCTGACTTGATGGATTTTGCATAAAAATTTTGACACACCCTCTGCAGTCCCAGAATGTTAGATAATGCTTATCTTCCACACCTCAGTCTGACTTTTTTTTAAAAAAAATTTCATTGTCTTTTATTTAACTTTTATTTTCTTTTAATTTTTTCAATTTGTATTTTTTTCTTTCCCTCCCTTCCCCCAATTAGAAAAAAGGACAAAGCCTTTGTAACAAAGATGCATCATCAAGCAAAATAAATTCCTGCATTCGTGGCCATATCCCAGAGTGGGGGACTCCTTCTGTACCCCAAGACCATCAGTGATCTGGGGGGATTTCAGGAGAGTCCATCACTAGGAAGAGGATATAGAAGAGGACAGTACTGTCTGCTTCTTATAGGGCCACTCTCAGGTACAGTTTGAAGGAGCTTAGAGACTCCCTGGTTCAGCTCTCATTTTTCTATATGAGGAAATTGAATCGCAAGGACATTGCAGTTTGTTCAATTCCACACAGGTTGTGTGTGTAGGAGAACCAGGATTCCAACTCAGGTCACTCATCTCTGAGTTCAGCCCTCTTTCCACTGGATCACGGTGGGAAATGAAGCTGACTTTATGCTTAGGGTTTGGAAAAATAGAGCAATTACTTATTATTTTAAAATCCACATCTTTTATCTTAGAATCTGTACTGTGATTGGTTCTAAGGCAAGAGTAGTTGTAGGCAATGGGGGTTGAGTGACTTGGCCAGGGTCACACAGCTAGGAAGTGTCTGAGGCCAGATTTGAACCCAGGGCCTTCCATCTCTAGGCCTGCCTCTAAATCCACTGAGCCACTCAGCTGCCCCCCAAAGAGTGCAATTATTTAAAAATATATATGTACCAAAAATTCCAACCTAAAACTTCAATTAAAACAAAAATAACGTGTGATATTATGAATGAGAAGCTGCCTGGCATAGTGAATAGAGAGCTGGCTTCAAAGCCAGGCAAGCTTTGTTCAAGTTCCATCTCTGATATATATTGGGTTTGTAACAACCCTTTTTTGGGGTAAACCTCTTAGGTGCTAGGCAGCTCTCTCACAATGAAATTTTCAGAGGAAAAGCTGGCCAGTGTTGGGAGAGAGAGTTTCTTCATCCAGGAGTACCTTATATCACTGAAATTACAGATGTAATGCCGGTCCCTGTAGGAATGTCAGGAACTGAAACACAATCAAGTCTATGAGTTAAACTTGTTCTGAGTTAGTTGTCTGAAGTCCATGACTTGCCTAGGATCACACAGCTAATAAGTGCCTGTAGTAGGATTTGTTAATTTGACCCCCACCACCCAATTCTTTATCCTGCCTCTATTACAAATTTTTAAGAAGTTCACAAAAGTCTTACTGTTTGAATTGATTCTTTGAAACAATTAGGAATCCCACTTTCTACAGGAAGCCTTTCTCCATCCCTTTTCTGCCAATGCCTTCCCTCTTTTCATTATTTCCTATTTGTTCTCTTTATAACTTACCTTGAATATGTTTATATGTTGTCTCCCCCTTTCATTAGACTGAAAGCTCCTCGAGGGCTGAGAGTTGTCTTTGTTTCCCTTTGTATCCCCAGTGCTTAGCACAGCCTGACCCATACTAGGTGCTTAACAAATATTTATTGATTAATTATTGAATAAAAGACACGTATAGTCCCAGAACTGGAAAGACTTCCAGAGGTCACTTAGTCTAATTCCAGAATCCTCATGGAGTGGTCATCCTGCTTTTTTAAACTGGTACCTCTCTAGGTGGTGAACTTTGGGTTTGTAGTTCTGTAGTTGTTAGGAAGCCTTTACCTACAGAAAGAAAGACAGCTCCTGCCCTTGAGAAGCTTATGTTCTAATGGCAGAGAAAGTTAAAAGGGGTGTATTTTGGGAGAAGGTGGAGGAAGGAGGTATGAGTGTGGGAGAGGCGTGGTGGAGAAAAAGTATGGAATGTTAAGAAAAGGGCATGAAGAGGAATGAAGGAGTGAACATTGCTGGCCTTGGAATTTCCTTAAATATGGAGGTTCCAGGAGGAATCAGCCAGTCAGAGGAAGAGGGAATAGGGACAGAGGAATTGTTCCCTCAAATCCTTTCACTTGTCAGTCCTCTAGTCTACTCCCTTAAGAAGTTCTACTTATTCATTCCTCCTGAGCTATACATGGGGATGGTCACAGCCGTGGTCTTGCCATTCATTACCCACAAGCATTCCATGTCTAGGGAATTCTGAAATTCTTGTATTTGATCAGATCTTCCTCTCACTTTATCTCTTCAGGTGTCTGGATCTTTTTCAACTTGTTCTTTCTTCTTCCCATCAACTATGGGGTTTTCTCTCTTCGTGGTTCTCTCTTTGTGGTTCTCTTAGCCTTTCATCAATCCTCTGACTTCATCATCCCTTCTTTCCAATCTTGGTCCTATAATTAAGCAGTTTTATTTTCTACTGTTCTCTAAAATGCAATCCCTTGCTCCAGGAACCTTCCCTGCCTTACCAAACCCCAGTGCTAGATTGCTCCCACTCTTGGTGTCTTCTACTCCTATTCTGATCTTGCTGAATGAAAACGGAAGAAGTTATGCAACTAATAAGTCACCTAGGTTCTCTACAGATTTATTGTTTTCTAATCTCAGCTGGGCAATTGTCTCAGTAAGGCAATTCTTTTACTTCTTCCTAATTGAATCTCTAACCATTCTTCATAGTGGTTGTCCAAACTTTTTCACCGTCAGCCTCCTATTCAACCCTCCTGATTTACTCTTTCTGCTGAGGATCTCAGCTAGTTTTCTATTTTACTTAGAACACAGAGGCCATGAAGTGAGTGTCCTCTTCTTACCTTCCCTATATTTTATAGCCTTTGGACATTGACTCCCATTCTTTTTTCCTTTGCTCCAGGCCCTGAAGATAAAGACCTTCTTCGCTGTGTGCTCAATCACTTCTCCTCTCCTCATCAGAAGACTGGTCCCTTGACAACTCTCTCTACCCTGTCAATATTCACTTTCTCCGGCTACTTGCTCCTTTCCTGTTGTTTGCTTACAGTTCTGAGCTGCCTCCATCTGAAAAACTCCAAGCTTTTACCACATCCTATGTAATAGAACATTCTTCATTGTTTTGGAGTTTGATCAGCAGAACCTCTTGAAAAAGCTGTCTACACATCTTGACCTATTTACTTTTCTCTTTTACTCCCCTATCCTTTGTAATCTCTTAGCCAACCTCATCATTCAGCTTCTCTCTTTAAAAAATACTAATGATCTCTTAATGACCAAATCTGATGGTCTTTTCTTAAGCCTCATCATTCTTTTTTTTAAAATCCTTACTTTATGCCATAGAATTGATAAAAAGTATCAGTTCCATGGCAGAAGAATGGCAAGGACTGGACAATTGGGATCAAGTGACTTGCCCAGGATCATATATTTAGGAAGTATCTGAACCTGGATTTGAATTTAGGACCTCCCATTCTAGTCCTGGTTCTCTATTTACTGAGCCTCCTAGTAGCCCCAATCCTTATCATTCTGAAGGCCTCATCTACATTTGGCACTATTGGCCATTCTTCCTTCTTCCCTGGATTTTTGTGACACAGTTCCCTCTTCTTCACTCCCTACCTGTATGACCACCTTTCAGCCTCCTTTGTTGGGTTTTCTATCATCTGTTTCATGACCCCCCAAATCTGGGTATGCTCCAAGGAGCCATTCTAGGTCCTCTTCTCTTTTTTTCTCTAATTCTCTTTATTTTTTACCACTTTAGTTCCCATGGAATCAATGATCGTTTCTATGCTGATGACTCCCAGAACAATATATTCAACCCTTGTCTCTATTCTGAGCAACAATTCTTTATCATCAACTGCCTATTTCCAACTGGATGCCCCAGAGCTATCTCAAATTCAACCTGTATAAAACAGAACTCATTCTTGTTTCTCCCCAAATCACTCCTTTTCAACAACTTTCCTGTTACTGGAAACAACATCATCATTCTTCCACAGTCACCCAAAGAACAATGTTGGTGCCAGTTTTGACTTCTCACTCATCCCACATATTCAATTAGATAACAAATCTAGGTGTTTTTACCTCTACAATCTCTCTCATCCTCTCCTCTCCACTAACACAGTTACCAGCCTGGTTAAGAGTCCACACATTATTTCCCTTCATGTAAACAATGGCCTGACAATATTTTTCTTACTAAAAAATCCACTTCTCCATTATCAATTTTCATGGTCTCTCTCCATATTTCCCCTACCATGTCTGGAATAAGTTTTTTCTTCAAACTTGTCTCTAGGTTCTATCCATCCTCAGCTCAAATGCTCAATTCTACATGAAATCTTTCCTGATCTTCCCTCTTCCACTTGCTAGTGTCTTCCTCTCAAAATCATCTTTTATCTATCTTGTCCATATTTACATACAAACATATTGCTTTCTCCATCTAGATTACTAACTTCATTAAGGACAGCAACTGTTACTCTTTTGTCTTCCTTTCTCTAGTAAATAATTCAATGCCTGGCATAGAGTTGTTGTTCATCCTTTATTTTTCAAAGAGAATGAATGACATCATAGGATAATGTCTGGACTTGCGTGTGAGTTGGATTTAGGTGAGGCAGAATGGCACAAAGTAGTTAGCCTCATTCTCTCTTTGAATCAAAGTCCAGTTTCAGTACAAATGTCTGGGCAGTGGCCCGGGATGCAGTGGATGACTTCGGCATCTTTGATGTCTGACCAAGCTCAAAGTGCTCCAAAATGCCAGCAAATTGTTCTGATCTACCCATTCTTCTAGGGTGAATCTTTACAGGCTTGGGGTACATATCCCTCTAAGTCACAGAAGGGTTTGAGGTTCATCAGTGACCCTCACACTGGTTTAGCTTGTCTTCCAAGACAGTGTTACCAGGTTGTGGCCACTCCCTGTGCTACAGCTTCTTAGAGCCACAGATGAGAGTTGGGGGAAAGGTGGACCTAAAGGTGGATGAGCAACTCTGAAAAGGGCTTGGCAGACTCTCCTACCAGGGCTCTGGTCCTTCTCAGGCATCAAGGTGGCGTCATAATGCAGAGAACACTGGCCTCCCCACCAGAGGTGTTAGCTCCCCTGAGCATCCTATACATCCATATAGTAGGAACTTCATAAATGCTTAATAAATGACATACACTTACTACATGCTTGTTGATGGATAAATGGCTATAACTGCACATAGGTTGATTTGAGCTGTTTAATGTAAACATCTCTGTTTTGAAGCTTCCTATTGAGGGTATATTTTTTGGCAGTTATAACATACTTTCATATTATTGGAACTTGCGGATGACTTAATAGTCACTCAGCCCAATGGTATAAAACCATCATCTTGCTTTTGACACTTGTCCTTGCCTCTTACCTACTCCATCTATTTCTTTTGAAAAAAAAATTAAAATAATTTTTATTTTATTTCCCCTCTCTCCCTTCTTCCTCTCTTGCCAGCTGAGAAGACAAGAAAAATAATTACTTTTACAAATATGTGTAGAAATGCCAAAAAAATTTCCACATTAGCCATGTCACCATCCACTCCCATTCTTTGTCTATATTTGGCATATGGCTTTCTGTGTGTTGGCATTATTCATAATTAAACATCACTGGGTACCAGTATACATCCCAAACCAGTTGTTGGGAGCACTCCCCAAACAGTAGGCAGCAGAATTCAGCATCACAAGCCTCAAACAAAGGGAGCGAGTTCATCATGAATGCTCGTATGTTTTGTTAATTTAGCATGCTCCTTGGTTTATCAGCTCTATTGCATGAAATCACTTTTCCTTTGATTGAATGCCCTTTTTATAATATGTTTTTATGGGAGCCTAAGTAAATGAAGTGGTCCCAGCAATCTTTTGGGATATAAATATAACCTGAAGTAATGAAGATTTCGTATGTTACTCTAGGTTTTCAAGTGGCAGTACCTTCAGCTAATGGATTTTTTTTTATTTGCACCCTTTGCAGGGTGAATTCTGATGATACACCTTACATATAAATCGATCCTAAGTTATTATTCACAGCCCCTGCTGTTGATTACTTAATGGACAACTATTCAGCAGATTTATTTCCCACTTGTGAGCCTGGTTTAGAACCATAGCTGTCCTTAGAGAACTCATTGAACTAACTCAAAATAAGCACCAACACCATAACGTTCTTTAATCCTCATCGTTTTTCTTTTAGCTTTGTGCATTTTTTAATTAAAGTTTAAACCTCATGCAGTGTGGCTGTCAGGCTCAGCTCTCCGAGGATAACTAAAGCAAGTAAAAATATAAGTTGTCATTAATTTAACTCTATTATAATTAGTTCTTGGTTTCATTCTCATTCTGTGACATGTGACTTTTTCTTAGGACATTATGGGGTGCATATTTCAACTGGAAAAACAGACATCATTATAAATATGCTTTATGAATGACTATTCCCCAGAATTCTGGCGGGGATGTGATCTCATCCATGTGGGCGTTCTCTCAAAGGGTGGAGGTTGCACCCCATCAGTGCTTGTCTGTTCTGTGTGTCAGAGATATCCCCAATGAAGTTTGTTGTAGGCGGTCCATCCTAGCTGCTGGAAACCTTCCTCGGGTCTAGTCTGGACTCTCCCTCACCAAGCCAAATGACTAACCCATTACTGTGGATTTGCAAACTTTAAGAAAAGAGAAATAATGTGGCACAGTATAGCGAGTTAGCCTTGGAGTGACGTCTGTTTGGCTTCAGGTCCTGCCTTCGGCTGCTTAACTTTGGGAAAGACTCTGACATCCTCTTTGTATACAGTCGTTTTCATCTTATCTCTTCCAGGAAACTGGTGGCTCCCGGAGGGCAAGGGCTGTTTCTGCATTTCTCTGTGTCTCCAGTGCTTACCCCAGAGCCTTGGCACATAGTAGGCACCTAGCCAATTCTTGTTGACTTGCCTTGGCTTAATCTCTCAGTTCCTCAAACATCTTTAAAAATACAAATTGTAAAGCAGGTGCTGCTTTGCATTGATAGCAGGAATTTTTCATCCATCCCCTACAAGCATGAAATCATAAGCCTGATAAGAAAAAATGAAGATAAGCAATTCAGAAATGTTAATAGAAATTTTGTACTGTCATCCAAGTGAGAAGTAGGAGAGTGGAGTGAAAAACATTCCTGAAATAGGAGCCAAGAGAGACCTGGGGTGGAATCCTCACCTGAAACATTTATCTTGAGCACAAACATTTAAAAGGCACAAACACTCTCGGAACTTCTTTTTCTTAATCTGTGTAATGAGAATTATGAGTACCTGCATTACTTGGTAATGAGTGGATAAGGAAGATCTGAGTTAAAATCTGATGCTATACACTTACTAGCTGTGTGACCCTGGGCAAGTTGCTTACCCTTGTTGGCCTCAGTTTCCTCATCTGTAAAAAGAACTGGAGAAGGAAATGGCAAATCACTCTAGTATCTCTGCCAGGAAAACTCCAAATGGGGTCAAGAAAAGCCAGACATGACTCACCTACTATTACAACAACAACATCATTGACCTCACAAGGTTATTGTGGGGTTGAAATGAAATAATGTGAAAACCTTTCCAACCATTAAAAGCACTTTATGAATATCTTTAGAGAGAACAAGTCAAAGCATGCAACATGACCTTGGGCCACAGTGGCTAGTGTTAGACTTGGAATCAAGAAGACCCAAGTTCAAGTCTCTCCTCAGATAGTAGTTGGATGACCTTGGGAAAAATCCTACTACTTCCAGACTTCATTTTTCCAACTATAAAAGAGGATAATAACAACAACAACAACTTTGTAGAATTGTTGTGAGGGGAAAATGAAATATTTGTAAAGTATTTTGCAAAACTCGAAGTGTTATATTATTATGATGCAAATAATAAATTAAAAAGTATTGTCCTCCCCTCAACTCTTTCCCCATTCCCTTCCTTACTAGGCAGAAAAATAAATCTTTTCAGTCTGATTTTCCAGGTTGCCACTTAGATCACTGTTCCATACTTGAAATAAAATGAAGCTAAAAGCAATTTTAGAGCAGCAAAGGGAAGCAGAGGAAAGAGAACTTCAGCTACAGTCAATATGGTTTATGAGCAATACTCCAGGTTATTCTATAGTCTGATCAGAACAAATGGAGATGTTGTGTCTAATGTATTGCTGAGTGTTTCAGAAAGAAACAGCTTCTCTGATGTTTTGAAGTGGGGACAAAATTAGAGAGTGACAGTATAAACTTTACTCAGGTACAAAATGAGGACAGCACAACTTATCAGGGGTGCACTTGGGCTGACAAGTGGTCAGCTGTTGAACTGGTGTTCTGAGATCTCTTTAAGCAAGAAATCTGTTGTGGCCAAGAGCATATGCCCATATGTATATCGCTATATTTCTATATAAAAAAGGTTTTCTTTGGCCACAAATGCATGAAATATCTATTTGCTGTAGCTCAAAAAAAAGTGAAATGACCAAATTTAGTGACATCTCCATCCCAAATGTTCATACAGTCTCTTGGAGTGTAGAGCTGTCTGAGCTTGTAGTGGTCTTATCGACCACAGTGAGACACACTTTCATTGACTCAACTTAGTTTTGTCATTTTGGTCCTCTTTGAGTATGAAAAAGAACAACCAGAATAAATGAGTATGTAACATATGTACTTCTATGCCTAGGAGTACATAAATATATATATATATATAAATTAAATATATGCAAATAAATATAAATATAAAAATAAAATATATAAATATATGAATTAATATATATATATATATATAAATCTATAAGTATATAGTGTGGCATACCATATCCAAATAGGTGTTTGCCCATGTATTATCTATTTCTATATTTCTGTATTTCTCTGCCTCTATCCATGATAGTGGAGTCAGTGAGATGGGTCTAAGTCCCACTTGGGTTGCCAATTGCCTCTGTGACCCCGGTCAATCCCTTCACGTCTCGGTGCCCTGGGCAACTTCTAAGACTCCAAACAGCAGAGCCTATGCCACTTTGCATTGGGGAGGAGTATTTCTTTACCAGGCATTCCTCATCCTTATGAAATCTCAAGTTCAGTCCAAATTGTATCTATAGAACTAGCAATACCTGTATATTTATATGGATTTTTATGGGATTACCTCCTCCATCTCCTCCCTTTTCTTTTAAAGGAGAATAGAATTTTAAAGGTCCTCCGAGGAACAGTTTTATTCTTTATCAAAAGACTACTTAAAAATTGACAAACCATGGCACAATAAAAATGTTACAGTCCTGCCCCCCCTCCGACATTGGGCTGGAAGGAGATAAAAAGGTTGGAAAGGAACACAGGCAACATACATTTCCTGATTTCTAATCTTCTCCTATCCTCAGGGAGTCTGCAGCCTTGTGATGGGAGCATTTCCTCTCATGGTGCAGCTCACGGCTCATCCATGGCGGCCCACCCCATGGAACTCTTGTCTATCTTTCCCCAAGTTCACTCCATGTGTGCTGAGGGATTCATCCGAGCTCTGCTGACATATCGAGAAGACCAATAGAGCATGGAGACTGCTGGTTCATTATCTCTCCCTCTCAGTTTGTGACTTACCCATCTTTTCTCATGATATCCGTTACCAGAGCTTCTCTTTCAGACTTTCAGTCTGTAATACATAAATCTGTGGCTTACTCCCATCCATCATGCACTTCACACTTTGGGTGATTCTTAATTTTAATTATTCAATCTCTGGTGTTTCATGACAATCATTTAATATTACCTGAAAAAATAGGTATTTAAAGGATGAAGTATTATTAAAGAGAAGCATGAGGAAAAAGGCACGATAAAGGAATAGTGTATTCTGTAACCCCAGTGCTAGTGCCTTCTTTCAGATTATTTAACATTTATCCTGTTTGTATCTTGTATGCACCTAGTTGTTTATATGTTGTCTACTCTGTGAGAAAATGTCCCTTCAAGAATGTCCTTTCCTTCCTAATAAGATCAGGAGTGAAGCAAATTTGCCCATTATCACCACTGTTTTTAAAATATTGTATTAGAAATGTTATAGCATTGGCAATAAGGAAAGAAAAAAGAACTTGAAGGAATTAAAGTAGGTAATAAAGAAACAAAAGTATCTCTCTTTGTAGAAGATATGATGGTATACTTAGAGAATACCAGAGAATCAACTAAAAATTAGTTGAAATGATTAATAACTTTAGTAAAATTGCAGGATACAAAATAAACCCACACAAATCATCAGCATTTCTGTATATTACCAACAAAGTCCAGCAGCAAGAGTTAGAAAGAGAAATTCCATTTAAAATCACTCTAAACAATATAAAATACTTGGGAATCTACTTGCCATGGCAAACAGCAATTTATATTAACACAATTACAAAACAACTTTCACACTAAGAAAGTCAGATCTAAACAACTGGAAAAATATTAATTGCTCATGAGTAGACTGAGCTAATATAATAAAAATAACAATTCTACCTAAAATAATTTATTTATTCTGTGCCATATCAATCAAACTAGCAAATAATATAGAATAATATAGCAAATAAATAATAGCAAATAAAAAATAGAACTAGAAAAAATAATAACAAAATTCATCTGGAAGAACAAAAGGTCAAGAATATCAAGGTAACTAATGACAAAAAATGTGAAGTAAGGTGTCCTAGCAGTACCAGATCTTAAACTGTACTATAAAGCAGTGATCATCAAAACAACCTGGTACTGGCTAAGAAACAGAATGTTAAATCAGTGGAGTAGATTAGATACACAATACACAAGACTGCATGACCATAGCAACCTAGTGTCTGATAAACCCAAAGATCCTAGCTTTTGGAATAAGAATTTACTATTTAAAAACTGCTGGGAAAATTGGAAAAAATATGGCAGAAGCTAGGTTAAGACCAATGTCTCACACCCTATACCAAGATAACGTCAAAATGGATCAATGATTTAGATATTAGATCACTATTTAGTGATACCATAACTAAATTAGGGAAACACAGAATAATTTACCTAGCATATCTGTGGAGAAAGGAAGAATTTATGACCAAACAAGAGATAGAGAGTATTATAAGATATAAAATAGTAATTTTGATTTAAATTAAAGAGCTTTTGCACAACAAAACTAATGTAACTAAGATCAGAAGGGAAACAACAAACTGGGAAAAATTTATGACAAATTTCTCTGATAAAGGTCAGATTTATAGAGAAGTAAGCCAAATTTATAAGAATACAAACCATTTCCCAATTGATAAATGGTCAAAGGATATGAACAAGCATTTTTCAGATGAAGATATCAAAGCTATCAAGAATCATATGAAAAAGTGTTCTAGATCACTCTTGATTAGAGAAATGAAAATTAAAACAACACTGAGTAACCACCTCACACCTATAGAGTAAAGGAAAGTGGTGAATGTTGGTGAGGTTATGGCAAAATTGGGACACTAATGCATTGTTGGTGGAGTTGCGAACTGATCCCATTATTCTGGAGGGCAATTTGGAACCATGTCCAAAAGTCTAAAAAATTGTGCATACCCTTTCATCTGGTAATGCCACTATGGGGTCTGTACCCCAAAGAGATAATAAAAAAGGGGAAAGGATCTTCTTGTACTTTTTGTAGTAGTAAAGAATTGGAAATTGGGGGGATGTCCATTAATTGGGGAATGACTGAACAAATTGTGGTATATGTTGGTGATGGAATACTATTATGCTATAAGAAATGATAAGCAAGGTGATTTCAGAAAAAGTTGGAAAGATCTGCAGGAACTGATGCAGACCAAAATAAGCAGAACTGGGAGAACATTATACTCAGAAACAGCAATATCGTACAATGATCATCTGTGAAAACTTGGCTCCTATCTGGGACAATCCTGAAAGACTTATGACAGGATATGCTATCTACCTCTAGAGAAAGGTTATCTCCACTGTCGTGTCTTCCAAAGAATTTTATACAATTTTGCCATGGACAAGTGGAGCACTTTCATATTCATCATTGTTGTAAGAGCAAACACATACATAATCCCCCCCCCCAAAATAAAACTATAAATACACTGATATGAAAGATGATTCTGAGTTCTTTCTCTGGAGATGGACAGGGAAATGGCAAACCACTCCAGTGTCTTTGGTCATGAAGTGTTGGACACAACCGAAAAATATTGAATAATTGAAAAAATGCATAAACACACACACATATATAGATATAGGTATATTATCTATAATATATACACATAAGTACCCATGCATACATGTATATGTGTGTATCTTTGATAAATGCTGCAAATAGATGAGTTGGATCCTGAAATGAATTAGAGGAGCAGGATGTTATATTTCTGTGCTACCCTTGAAAAAGTACTATCTTCTATTGATACCAAATTCCTTCCTGAAACACAGGGTTAAACTCAGAATAAGGCTGGAATTGTTCTCTTTCTGTCAGAGAAAAGTTTCCCTCATCTTTCTTGATGTCCTCATGCTGGGTCTCCCAATAGGGCCTCTTGCTTAGTGCTGAAAAATCGTATCATAGCAACAGAGTTGGTACTTTCTTAGATTCCCTGCACTTGAGTCCTTCTGTCACTTTTCCACTGGAGCTGAGAGAAGGATGGAAAGGGCACACCTGCTCTTTCATTGAGAAAGGCTCCCTTCAGTTTGGAAACCAGGAATGCAGTCCCACCCAAAGGCTCCTTTGCCAGGGGTTTCCTAATATTTGATGAGTACACAATCTTGCCTCTGTGGTTCGTCTCTCCAGGGATGGAGCTCACACCTTTTCAGTTCTTCAACCTGTCCATGGCCATCCTGCCCTACGCATGTCCTCCTTTAAACTCTCTATGGGGTAAAGGTGGAGGGTATATACTGAGAGCCTTTCTCTCCTTCTCTTGGATACATGAGGGTTGTTCATTGACTACCCTTTTGCCTTGGCTCTGTTGCCAGCTCATCTATCTTTTCCCCCCTGGTGATACATTTCTAAGAAGTCAGGTTAATTAATTGGGTGAAAACAGAAGGACACTAATTTATTGAAACTGGTTTATGTAAAATTGTGGCTTTACATTGGCCTTCAGTTTTCTCATAGAAAGATGAGAGGGAGAGAGAGGGAGAAAGAGAGAGAGAGAGACTGAGAGAGAGAATGAGAGAGAGAGAGGCATTGACAATATCTATATTTATTAATTTATATAATATAGAAGGCATGATAGAACTCTGTGGAGGAAACTCATTTTTAACTGTTTAGATTAGGATTGCAGGTCAGTCAGTCAGAAAACATTTATTAAACACATACCAAGTGATGGGCCCTATGCTAAGCACTGAGGATACAAATATGAAAAAAAGACAATCCCTGCTTTCAAGGAGCTTCCATTCAAATGGGGGAAGACAATACGCCAAAGAAAGTTGATAAATAGGGGGTTAGGGAGAGATAACTGTCACAGAGACAGGGTCATGATGGAGTACAGTTGAAGGAATGTAGCTAGGTGGAAATGAAGAAACATTCATCCTGGGAACCCTCTTTAAATGGATTCTTTGGGAGGAGCTCTTGTTTAGTTCTTAAATACCAAATAAATACTATGTAAATAAATACTGCCTTTAGACTTACTAGATGTGTGATCTTGGGAAAATCATTGAATCTCTCTGAGCCTCAGTTTCCTCATCTGTAAATAAAATGAGGCAATTGAATTGGATGGTATTTTAAGTCCCATACAGCTCTGGATTTATGAGTATGTGAATCCAGGATTGAAGGATTTAGGACAGGAAGAAATGTATCAATATATAGTTATGCTTTTCAATAAAAATCTTAAAATGCTTTGCCCCTCTATATCTGGTTAATTTGGTTCTCATGGAGATTGTTTTTTACACGATGCTGTAAAGTCCAACGCCTGCATTCTCCATCTGATATAGTAGAAATACAGAAAATGAAGTAAGAAAATGTGGTATTGGTAAATGTTGGTATTGTCAGTACCCTCACTTGGAATTTTTGTGCCTGGGCAAACTCAGCTGGGGATGGGGTGTGAGAAGCAGCACAGATGGAGTATAATCACAAGGGGTGTATCATTCTCCCAAAAGTCTAGTAGTTAACTGTGGTAGGGTGGGTGAGTAAATGCCCCTCGGGAGAGGGGTGACAATGGCTATACAATCCTGGGGTAGCAATTGCATCATGAGACCACATGGGTTAGTGGAGCTGGATAAAGCCTGGAGACAGTGGTTGCCATAGTGAGGAAGCTCCTCTATGAGATGTTGGCACCATGGAAAAAACTCCCAGTGGCTCCTTGCTAGTTATAGTTCTGGGTATATCCATGATAATTATTGTGAGCCAAGGGGAAGTTTGAGTAGTCTAATGCTTCTTTAAAAATTATTATAAAGTGGCACTCAAACATTTGGGTCCCAGGGAAGGAAAAAATTATTCTTGTAAAAAATACCTACTGGTCTAGAAATCTGGAGGCCTGGGACTTTTGGACACCACATTGCCTGTCTGAGTATCAGTTTCCTCACCTGTAAATTGAATGTAGGTTGGACAGAATAATCTCTGAAATCCTTCCTACCTCTAAAATTCTCCAATTTGAGGACGAGAGCTAAAAATTGAAAGGAAAAATAATAATTCCTGTTACAATTTTTCAGAGTCCTCTGTAGGGCAGTTATTCTACAGACCCAGCTCTTGAATGAGTATGTTACCAATCTAGCCTCTTGAAAGAAGATGTTTACTGGTTGACACCATAATAACACCACCGCATACCCAGCAGTTGATATATAGTCTTTGAGTGTCGTTCCATATTACTGAACCTTCATCCAGGCTCCATCAATCATATGAACACCGTCAAGTGTATTCTAGAATGAGTGCAAGCTTTCGTCCAGTGATACATTTGGTACGTTAAACTCTGCGGACCTGGAAATGGGTAACGACATGGTCGGTCTATGTTTAAATGGGGAATAATTTATATGGGATTTTGGCATTCAATTTCACCCCTGCTGGTCCAGAAACTCATTACAAGGTAGTAGCGATGCTAATCAAGATTTCTGGGCTCCATTCCCTCTCCAATAAGCGTTCTCTTCCCCTCCCACCACCCCAGCATTTTAGCCCAATTTTAAGCTGAGATCAGCATGTATCATGTCTGGCCATAAGTAATAAAACATTAGGGAGGGTTATATGTTCTTTTAAAATATAAATGAAGTGTTGTAAATCAGCCAGAGTTGTGTTCCTTGTCTGGATTCTCCACGGATATTATCTCACCCCAAGGAGGAATGTTTGAACCATTTGTAGTTAGCTTTTAATTTGGATACAACAGATTATTAGAACGTGCATTCTTTGTATAAGCTATCTGAATTCTATTTGCTATCTACTTTTATATCTGTTGGTGGGTTTGTTCACTATTCACTGTTTGTGATGGTCTTTCATGTAACTGGCATTTTGTGAGAAGGAGTCAGGATGGTAGGTCTAAGTTTAGGGAGTAACAGCAACCAGGAAAACAATTTGTGTGAATCTAAAAAGAAATCATGCTGCTATACTAGCAATATTTAGAAGGGACAATATAGAGATATATAAATATAGGGATATGTAAATCAACATTTATGTGCCTAGAGCCAGATTTCACCTCCTTTGTATATAAAAGTTTTAGAGGAACTCTCTCTCTCTCTGTCTCTGTCTGTCTGTCTGTCTCTTCTCTCTCCTCTTTCTCTCTTTCCCTCTCTGTCCCTCTCTCTGTTTCACTCTCGTTCTCTCTCTCTGTGTTTCACTCTCGTTCTCTCTCTCTGTTTCACTCTCGTTCTCTCTCTCTGTGTTTCACTCTCGTTCTCTCTCTTTGTCTCTCTCTTTCTCTCTGTCTGTCTCTGTCTTTGTCTTTGTCTCTGTCTCTGTCTCTGTCTCTCTGTCTCTCTCTGTCTCTCTGTCTCTGTCTCTGTTTCTCTGTCTGTCTCTCTCTCTCTGTCTGTCTCTCTCTGTCTCTGTCTCTCTCTCTCTCTCTCTCTGTCTGTCTCTGTCTCTGTCTCCGTCTCTGTCTCTGTCTCTGTCTCTCTCTCTGTCTCTCTCTCTCTCTCACACACACACACACCAGAATATCCATCTTGACACCTACTCATTGAGAATAGCAATAATGTTCAACAGGTAAAATGTAGCTCTCTGCACTGCAAAAGATTTACAGGTGGAGGAGGGAGTTGTTGGAGAGAGATAGATCAAGGCACAGGTAAAACAAATAATTTAGAGTGGAATTGTATTAGGATATTGTATTTGTTTTCCACTTGAAATGACCAGGAAAGCATATTTAGTAAAAAGAGAAGAGTTAGTATGATGTATGATTATGGAGACATTCAACTGAAGCTATTATTTCTTCTGTAGAAAAACAGCATTTATTTAGAAGTGCAAGATGTGTTTTGCCCAGTTGTGTATAACCACATGAGTTATCTAAATGTTCCTTGTAGGTAGGCGTTGATAGATAGCTCTGGAACATTGCCCACCTCTCCCCATTGGAGACTTTGATTTCTACCTGAAATAGAGTCGCAGAAAGGGTCATGGGGATGACGGCCCTATTCTTCTTTGAGAGAAAAGTTAATGGACTAGGATTTATATCTCTGTCTTTCTATTTATATATCTCTATATTGTCCCTCCTAAATACTGCTAGTAGAGCAGCATGCTTTCTTTTTAGATTCACACAAATTGTTTTCCTGGTTACTGTTATTTACAGGGGGAAAGACTAACTCTGGCCTTTAGACCTACCATCCCGACAGAGAGAAAGAGAGAGAGAGAGTAAATGCCAGTTACATGAAAGACCATCACAAATAGTGGATAGTGAACACACTCACAAGCAGATACGAAAATAGATAGCAAACAGAAGTCCGATAGTTTAAACACAGAGGGAATGAGCTCTTTCACTGCAAGTGAGATGACAGCTCAACCAAGAGAGAGGACTTGCACCAAAGTCATTCATAGAGACAAGCTGGAAATCAGGGTCATATGAAAAGTCTTTTCTCTTTCTTCAGGGTGCTCCTCTTGAAGGGTCTGGAATGATATACATCTCTCTTGAAGTAGGAATGAAGACCAGACCATCTCTCCTCTCTGAAGCCTTTGCACCAACTCTACCCCTCATACAGATATGCAGCAGAGAATCATTTTTCTCTCCAATTTAAAAAAAAAAACTATTTCCTTGAACTAGAAAATAACAACAAAATTAATTTGGAAAAACATTTCAAGAATATCAAAAGAATTAATGAACAAAAATGTAAAGAAGGATGTATAGAAGTACCAGATTTTGAACTATATTATAAAGCAGTAATGACCAAAACCCTGGAACTAGCTAAGAGCTAAGAAATAGAAAAGTAGGTCAATGAAACAGAACAGAATATAACAAACAGCTGTAAAAGATTATAGCAACCTTGTGTTTGACAAAAGTAAAGCTTTTGGAATAATTCAGTATTTGGTAAAAATTGTTGGGGAAACTGCAGTGTGGCAGAAACTAGATTTAGAACAATATCTTGCACTATTTACTAAGATAAGATAAAAATGGATAGAGGATGCAGGCATAAAGGGAGATATAAGCAAATCAGAAGAATAAGGAACATATTACCTATCAGATTTATGGATAGGAGAATCATTTATGAATACACAAGAGATAAAAAACATTGTGATATAAAATGGGTAATTTTGAGTACATTAAATTGAAAATTTTTTATACAAATAAAACGAATGTAGCCAAGATTAGAAGGAAAGCAGTAAGTTGGGGAAAAAGGTTTAGAGACAGTTTCTTGGATAACGATCTCAAATCTAAAATACATAGAACACTTTGTCAGTTAACTATGTAAGAATATGAGTTATTTCCCTAGGGTGCAAATGTCCAAAAGATACAAGCAGACAATTATTGATTACAGAAATGCAAATCAAAACAACTCTGAGATATTATATCAGACCTATTAGATTGGCCAAAATGATAAAAGGACAACATGATCAATGTTGGAGGGAATGTGAAAAAATGGGGACACTAATGTACTGTTGGTGAAACTGTGAACTGATCCACCCATTTTGGAGAGCAATCTGGAATTATGTTCAAAGAGTTATAAAAGTGGGTATGTCTTTTGACCCAGCTATACCATTATTAGGTTTATTCCCCAAGGTGATCATGGAAATAAGGAAAAAAACCCCTGTATTTTCTAAAATATTTATAGTAGCTCTCTTTGTGGTGGCAAAGAAGTGGAAGTTGAAGGGATTGCCCATCAATTGGGGAATGCTTAAACAAGTTATGGCAAAAGATTATGATGGAGTACTACTGTGTTGTAAGAAATGAGCAGGTTAATTTTGGAAAAATGCAGAAAGATCTACATGAAATTATGAAGAGTTAAATGAGCAGATCCAAGAGAACATTATATATGGTGACAGAAATATTGTTTGAAGAATGACTTGTATATATGTCTACCTCTAGAGAAAGAACTAATAAATAGAAATGAGATACATACATATCTTTTTTTTTGCCAAATGATGCCTTCTTTAATAGGTGGGGAGGGTTAGGGAGGGAGAGACTTAACTGGGTATTTTAATGTAACAAACAAAAAAACCTAAAAAAATTAAGAAAAAAGAAATTAAAGGGACTATTTTATCAAGAGAGATAGCAAGGGATAATGGATAAAAAGTGACCCTAGAATCAGAAAGACCTGATTTCAAAATCTTTCCTCTGATATTTGTTGACTGGGGGTTCTGGGTAAATCAGTTGACTTCTCAGTACTTCAAGCAACTCTCCAGGACTATAAATTTGCCAAGCAGGCATCATTGTATGCTGGAAGAGAGCAGGGGTTCTTATCCTTGTGGTGCTGATCCCTTGGGCAGTCTGATGAAGCCCATGGACTTCTTCTCCGAACATGGTTTTTAATAATTGAAGACAATGCTGAATTTCATCTAGAGGAAAGCAAAGAAGTGTTTCTTTTTCCATCCAAGTTCATGAACCTTCTGAAGCAAGGCTTTCCATAGACTCCCGGTTAAGGGCAATTTCCTCTCAGTGAAATACTGGGGAGACACCGAGGTGACTTCACTCTTCTCTACTGCTGAGGTTCTGGAAAAGGTCAGCTAAGATTCTCAGGCATTTATTAGGTAAGCCCGTCTCTACCTGGACTTAATTAAACACCTGTCTGCTCTGTTCTCCACACCGGGGCTACAGAGATGAGAAATGACAGGCTTGACCCTCAGGGAAAGCACAGCACAGGATGTGCAGCCCCTCCTGTCCACAATTACGTGTTTAATATGCACTTAGGAGTGTTTACCTAAAAGAAACTTAGAGTGAATCCTTTATAAGCAAATACTTTTTTTCCCCTAATTACCTAAATCCACAACATTATCTATATTTGGGAATTAGTTGGTACTCTTGATACCTAGAGAAATGAGGAGACTCGGTCTTGGTTCAAACTCTTTCAGTGGGCACTTTATAGGGGATTAAAATGTTTTGTTGATACACAAAATTTTCCTATCATTGACATCCCCACCCCACCAGCCTCCTTTCCATGTAACAAAAAAGTTAATGCATTTTAAAGTAATAAAATAGCTAAATAATACCACTCTATGCAATGACCTGGCCCGACATCCTCAAGACTACTTCTTAAAACAATTCTTGATAGTTATTATTTTTATATTATCTTCAGTTATGAATATCTTCCTTCCCTCTCCCCTTACATGGTGAATAGGAACTGCCCAGTGGGAGCAAAAAGGGAATGTCTGGATCCATCTGGTAATTTTCACATTCCAAAGGCAGAGGCCAATGGTTCTTTAGTTTTTATTTCCAATTGCAAAGTCTGAGAACCCAAAGGTTGAATCCTTCATACTTTTTATTTCTTACTACACAATAATGTTATTTATAGAGGACTTACAAAAATTACACTAAGAGCTGAATGGGATGTCAGAGGTCATTGAGGCTACTTTCTTCATTTTACAGATAAGTAAACTGAGGCAGACAGAAGTTGAATGACTTGCCCAGGGTCACACTGCTAGTATCTGAGCCAGAATTTGAACTTAAGTCTTCCCGACTCTAGGTCCAGGGCTCTATCCACTGCACTTTACTGCCTTTTAACAGGATGAGAGCCACAGGATAAGAAATCATAGTAGGCTGATTATTAATGAGCTCCTAGATTCCTCTGAGTAAGTGCATGCAGATTTTTACAAGCTGCCTTTGTGCCAGTCAAGGAAGGATTATAGGAAAGGAAGCCAGATGGGAAATTAAAGATTATCTATACCATCTCCCTCCCTCAGTGCCTCCCTTCCCCTTTTGTGGATGAGGAATTTGAGATCCTGAAAGGTGAAATTCTTTGAACAAAGATTAGATTCCAATTCAACTCTTTGGACTTCAAATCTAGGGCTTGTTTCATATGAAAAAACAATGGAATTTTAATGCCTCTGCAGAGTAAATTGGAAGAGAATCTTGCTTTAGCTCTTAAATAGTTTAACAAATGTTCACAATTATTGTTTTTAAAATACAAAATAATCAAGAGTATATTCCAAAAAATAATTGAGACTCCATAAATAGCATTTAAAAAATTCATCCCCTCGCTCCCCTTCTCACACCATAGAAGGCATAATCCAGCAGATATGTTTATATAGATTATGTCTTTCTTATTTCTACTTCTTAGTTCATTCTCTGGAGGTGAACATTCACAAATTACTTCAAATATTAAATCTGTAGCTGTATGGAATGCTCTCTTGGTTTTACTCATTTTTCTCTCCATTATATCATCATTCTTTTCAAGTTTTAAAATATCAATCTGTTCATCATTTCTTACAATCCAATGGTATTCCATCACAAACCACCATTTTTTCTGCCATTCCAGAATCGATGGACATCTCTCGCTTTCCAGTTTTTTTTTTTTTTGCCACCAGTAAGAGAGTTGCTATAAATATTTTGGAACCTATAGAGACATTTCCTTTTCCACTGATCTCTGGGAAATAGATCCAACAGCAGTATTGCTGGGTCTAAGGATTTTGCACAGTTTTATAGCTCTCTGGTTGTAATTCCAAACTACTCTCCAAAATGCACAGTTCCACCAACTTTTCTACATCCCTTCCAACCAACATTTGTCATTTTAGCCGATCTGATGGGTGTGAGATGATCCCTCAGAATTGTTTTGCTTTGCATTTCCCTAGTCAGTAGTGATTTAGAGCATGCTTTCATGTCCTTATATACGGCTTTGATTTCTTCATTCAAGAATTGCCTATTCCTATCTTTTTGTCCATTTATCCATTGGGCATGAGTAGCATTTTGAGAATGCCCAAATCGTACCAACTGTTCTCTGCCCAGGAAGCCTCCTTGCCAGGACGGATGCTTTGCTCCACCGTCATTTATTTATTTATTTGTTTGTTTTTTCCAGAGAGAGCTCCTGTTCATTTTCTCTAGCGAAGATTGTGTCGGTCTTTAAGTGAAGTTCAGTCTAGCTGAAAACGGGTCTGCATTGGCCTGCGAACTGAAGCTCTGGGGGCCCTCATTACCATCTGCAAACAGGGGCTGCAATCACAGCTGCTCAGAATGGAAATCGCAAAGCTGCAGAGGTGTTTTGACATTTGGAATTAAAAATAACCCCTGCTCTGGATGCTTCCCATAGCCAGCATCAGGCCCACTGAAAGCCAATAGGCAAACATAGAGGGAGCAAAACAGACTCTCACAAAGAGCCAATTTCCAGCCCTGTGGATGTTTTGCTGATTTTCAGAAGTCTATTACCACATGACTGATGCAGGCTGATTTCCATCTCATTTGGCATTGGATGAAAATCACAAAATCTGCAGATTGGAAGGATCCTTAGAGTACATTTAGTTGAGGGGTGTCAGACTTAAAAGAAATGAGGGGGTCATTAAACTATACCCAAGGACTCCCACAGGTTGCTCATTGACTTGGAAAACCACATTAATTTTGTTAAATACTTCCTGATTTCATTTTAATTTGTCTTGAGCTTTATTGTGGAGTATCCCCATTCCCTACTTCTTGCCTGAGGGCCTCATGTCCTACACGTCTGATCTAGTCCACCCCTTATCTTTTTTTATGGTTTTAATATTTTATTTTTTTAGAAAAATTTTCCATGGTTACATGATTCTTGTTTTTACTTTCTGCTTCACCCCTTTAACCCCCCCCCCCATATCCAACGAGCATTTCCACTGCTTTTAACATGTGTGATCAATCAAGACTTATTTCCATATTATTGATACTTGCATTGGTGTGGTAGTTTCAAGTCTACATCCCCAATCATGTCTGCATCAACCCATGTGTTCAAGCAGTTGCTTTTCTTCTGTGTTTCCCCTCCTGCAGTTCTTCCTCTGAATGTGGGTAGCATCTTTTCCATAAATCCTTTAGAATAGTCCTGGGTCATTGCATTGCTGCCAGTACAGAAGTCCATTACATTCTATTTTACCACAGTGTATCAGTCTCTGTGTACAATGTTCTTCTGGCTCTGCTCCTTTCACTCTGCTTCAATTCCTGGAGGTTGTTCCAGTTCACATGGAATTCCTCCAGTTTATTATTCCTTTGAGCACAATAGTATTCCATCACCCGCATATACCACAATTTGTTCAGCCATTCACCAATAGAAGGGCATCCCCTCCTTTTCCAGTTTTTTGCCACCACAAAAAGCGCAGCTATAAATATTTTTGTAGAAGTCTATTTATCTATGATCTCTTTGGGGTACAAACCCAGCAATGGTATGGCTGGATCAAAGGGCAGGCATTCTTTTATAGCCCTTTGAGCATAGTTGCAAATTGCTATCCAGAATAGTTGGATCAGTTCACAACTCCACCAGCAGTGTGTTAATGTCCCAATTTTGCCACATACTCTCCAACATTCATTACTCTCCCTTGCTGTCATTTTAGCCAATCTGCTAGGTGTGAGGTGATACCTCAGAGTTGTTTTGATTTGAATTTCTCTAATTATTAGAGATTTAGAACACTTTCTCATGTGCTTATTGATAGTTTTAATTTCTTTATCTGAAAATTGCCTATTCATGTCCCTTGTCCATTTATCAATTGGGGAATGGCTTGATTTTTTATACAATTGATTTAGCTCCTTGTATATTTGAGTTATTAGACCTCTGCCAGAGTCTTTTGTTATAAAGATTTTTTCCCAGTTTGTTGTTTCCCTTCTGATTTTGGTTGCATTGTTTTTGTTTGTACAAAACCTTTTTAATTTAATATAAGCAAAATAATTTATTTTACATTTTGTAATTTTTTCTAACTCTTGCTTGCTTTTAAAGTTTTCTCTTTCCCATAGATCTGACAGGTATACTATTCTATGTTCACCTGATTTTCTTATAGTTTCCTTCTTTATATTCAAGTCATTCACCCATTCTGAATTTATTTTGGTGTAGGGTGTGAGATGTTGATCTAAGCCTAATCTTTCCTATATTGTTTTCCAATTTTCCCAGCAGTTTTTGTCAAGTAGTAGATTTTTGTCCCCAAAATTGGGCTCTTTGGGTTTGTCATCGACAGTCTTGCTGACATCACTTACCACAAGTCTATTCCACTCATCCTCCCCTCTGTCTCTTAGTCAGTACCATATCGTTTTGATGACCGCTGCTTTATAGTATAGTTTAATATCTGGTACTACTAGGCCACCTTCCTTCACGTTTTTTTTTCATTATTTCCCTTGATGTTCTTGATCTTTTGTTCTTCCAAATGAACTTTGTTATAGTTTTTTCTAATTTAGTAAAAAAGTTTTTTGGTAGTTTGAGAGGTATGGCACTAAATAGGTAAAGTAATTTGGGTAGAATGGTCGTTTTTATTATATTAGCTCATCCTACGCATGAACAATCAATGTTTTTCCAATTGTTTAGATCTAGTTTTAATTGTTTGGAAAGTGTTTTGTAGTTGTATTCGTATAATTCCTGTCTTTGTTTTGGTAGATAGATTCCTAAGTATTTTATATTGTCTAGGTTGATTTTAAATGGTGTTTCTCTTTCTTTTTTTGTTGGAGATATATAGAAATGCTGATGATTTATGTGCATTTATTTTGTATCCTGCAACTTTGCTAAAGTTGTTGATTATTTCTATTAGCTTTGTAATTGATTCTCTAGGATTTTTTAAGTAGACCATCATATCATCTGCAAAGAGTGATAGCTTAGTCTACTCATTGCCCATTTTAATACCTTCAATTTCTTTTTCTTCTCTAATTGCTACTGCTAGTATTTCTAGTACAGTGTTAAATAATAGAGGTCATAATGGGCATCTTTGTTTCACTCATGATCTTATTGGGAAGGCTTCTAATTTATCCTCATTGCATATGATACTTATTGATGGTTTTAGATATATACTGTTTATTATTTTTAGGAAAGGTCCTTCTATTCCTATACTTTTCAGTGTTTTCAATAGGAATGGATGCTGTATTTTGTCAAAGGCTTTTTCAGCATCTATTGAGATAATCATGTGATTTTTTTTGTTAGACTGTTGATATGGTCAATTATGTGGATGGTTTTCCTGATGTTGAACCATCCTTGCATTCCTAGTGTAAATCCCACCTGATCATAATGAATAACCCTTGTGATCACTTGCTGGAGTCTTTTTGCTAGTATTCTGTTTAAGATTTTTGCATCTATATTCATTAAGGAGATTGTCTGTAGTTTTCTTTCTCTGTTTTTGATCCACCTGGCTTTGGGATCAGTACCATATTTGTATCATAAAAGGAATTTGGTAGAACTCCTTCTTTGCTCATTATGTCAAATAGTTTGTATAGTATTGGAATTAGTAGTTCTTTGAAGGTTTGATAGAATTCACTTTTTAAAAAATGCTCTGACTTTCCATCTTAGAATCAATATTGTGTATTGGTTCTAAGGCAGAAGAGGTGAAAGGGCTGGGCAATGGGGATAAAGTGACTTGCCCAGGGTCACACTGATAGCAAATGTCTTAGGCCATATTTGAATCCAGAACCTCCCATCTCTGGTCCTGGGGCTCTATCCATGGAGCCACCTCGCTGTACTCCTTTCCAAATCCACATCTTAGGCATTCCCCTAAAGACATACGTGCCAAGTGATTAGTCCTTACTTGAAGGCAGGCAGTGAGGGGGAAATTCGCTCCCTTCCAAAGTATCCTATTTCATTCAGGGAAAGTTTTAGGAACTTTTCCATGACATTGTCTAAATATGCTTCTTTTCAACTTTCTTCCATTGCCCCCAGTTTTGCCTTTTGTTGCCAAGTCTGATTAATCAGCCAAGAGTCAGTTGATAAAGCTTAATTAAGCAGCTGGCACTGTGTTGAACATTGGAGATACCAGAAAAGGCCAAAGACAGTTCCTGCCCTCAAAGAGTTCACAGTCAAATGAAAGGGACCACATTTACCTACACAGGATAAACAGGAAATACTTAATGGCAGGAAGGCACTAAAATTAAGAGGAATCAGGAAAGCCTTCTGGCAGAAGATGGGATTTCAGATGTGACAAAGCAAGTCAGAGTGGAAGAGGAAGAGCATTCTCGGTATGGATTTTAGCCAGAGAAAATGCCCAGAGCCAAGAGATGGAGTGTTTTGTTCTTGGAACAACCAAAAAGTCACTGTCACTGAAATCAGGTGTAGGAAAGGTAGAAGGAGGTTAGTGTTGAAGTGTCTGCTCTGTACCAGGCATCGAAGGTATGAAGACAAAACTTTGACATAGTCTTTGCCCTCCAGAAGCTTACATTCTAGGGGGAGATGTGTACATGTAAGAAGGAGGGATCCCAGAAGAAGCTTGGGTAGCTTGTAGAAGGGGAAGGGGGCTTAGATTTGTTCTGGTTGGCTCCAGAGGGTAACAATGACTCATGTCTATCTGGCCAAGCTCCACTCTGAACTCCTCCTATACACTCTCGTATTTTTCAGACCTTTGCCTGCCTCATCAACTGAATTTGTCTTAAAATTGAATTTGAGGGTACATTTTGAGAGTTGTGACCAGGAGTTAATGTTGCCAGTTATGGTTATGGCAGTCCCTAAAAGTTTTTAGCAATGGCTAGATAAAAATTCCTCAGGTAGGAGTCATTTATTTATTTGTTTGTTTGTTTGTTTGTTTGCTTGTTCATTCATTCATTCATTCATTCATTCATTCAGACAGTCATTCATTCATTTATTTTTAATGTGAGTAGCCAGCCCAATTATTTTTTTTAAATTTGGGCACTTTTAATTAATTAATTAGGAATATTTTTCCATGGTTACAAGATTCATGTTTTTTCCCTCCCCTCCCCATAACCCCCTCCCATAGCTGATGCACAATTCCACTGGGTTTTACACGTGTTATTGAACAAGACCTATTTCCTTATTATTGATATTTGCACTAGGGTGATTGTTTAGAGTCTACATCCCCAATCATATCACCATCAGTCCACTCAGGTATGATTTAAGGGGGATTCTTCTAGTAGTATATGTTGGACAAACTGGCTCTTGAGGTCCCTTCTAACTTAGATTCTGGGGTTCTGTGAACTTATCCCAGAAGAGCTGTTCTTTAGTTGTTTCAATTGTGCACAACCCTTTGTGATCCCATTTGGTGTTTTCTTGGCAAAGAAACTGGAGTGATTTGCCATTTCCTTCTCCAGCTCATTTGACAGATGAGGACCCGAGACAAACAAGGTTAAGTGACTTGTTGAGGGTCACACAGCTGCTAAATATCTGAGGTCATATTTAAACTTGGAAAGATGATCCTTCCTGACTTCAGGCCCAGCACAAAGTCCACTGTACTACCTCACTGCCCATCTGTACCACCTAACCACTCATCCTGGAGTAGGACAGAATAAAAATACTATAAACAAGGTCTCCTTATGTAGAAAACACTAGGTAGTTTCTAATTTCTGGTTGAAAGGATCTATTTTCCCTAGCATAGCAGATGACAAGTGGCATGTGTCCTCATTATAGGAAAAAGGATCACTTCTAAGACAACTAGGATATTTGGACCATTTATGGTATTATACCCCATATGGGATGTCTTGCCTTGAAGTCCCAAGTCAATAGTGGGTGCTAGGAAGTTGCCATCATAATTTTCCTTTTTCCGGCTTGTTTTAGAAGCCGATCTTCTAGACAAATGTATTTGCTTTCTCCCCTGGGCTAATTCTATTCAAAGCCCAAAGGCTACCCAATATGGATGGGCTCATGTGTTGAGATGTGCTTAGGGAAAAGGACTTCAGCTGGGTATGGTGGTGTAAGCCTCCAATCCCTACTTCTGAGAAGACTGAGGCTGGTGGATCATTTGAATTCAGAAGTTCTGAGATGCTAACGCGTTAAAGCTGAGCAGGTGTCCACACTGTGTGGCACAAATATGGTGAACACCCTGAGGGCATGTGTGGCATCAGGCTGCCTAAAGTAAGAGAGACCAGCCTAGATCAGAGAAGGGGAGCATGGTGAAGCTTTCAGTAGTGATCACCATTGATATTGGGCAGCCCCACATGGGAGGAATAGGGAGACCCAATCTCCACAAAAAAAAAAAAAACCAAAAGAAAAGGAAAAAGTACTCAGCCTCTAAGCTGTCAATGTTGGGTGAGGATTAGAAAAGAGAGACTGGGAGCGCCTGCCTTGATACCTCACATCACTGTGCTAACCTAGTGGGAAGGCTCGTGTTGTAGTGCAAACTACAGTACAAATTTCTTTCTCCAGACTTCTCCCTTTGTGACAAGGATGACAAATCGGTGTGGCAAACACAGCCGCATCCAGTGAAAGGCCATTGAAAAAATGGGAAACAGATTTAAGAGGTGAGTGCTTCCTTTGGGAATATAAAGAAGGAATGCATTAGTCCCACGGAGTGCATCAGAATAATTTCCAACAGTGCTTCATCACCGGTCTTTCGACATCTAGAGGTCAAAATTCTCCCAAGGACAAAACTGGCAAAGTGTAATGATCGCACTTCTCTGGACAGCCTTTCCTCTGGACAGATGTGTGAGGGGGGCGGTGCCACCGTTAGTATCGTCATTTTTCACATCGGAAATGAGACCCATAGAGGTTAAATGATTTGTTCACAGTCCCATAGCTGGGATGGGTCAATGCTAAGAGTCAAATCAGATTTTTCTGATTCTAAGTCTGGTCTTCTTTGTTATCTGCTTAAAAACATGATATATAAAGCCATTTTGTGAATGATTGGATCAGATCTTCCCCTAAAGTCAGAATCTGTGGACCCTCAGAAGTTCAATGATCTTTCAAACAGTAGCTTGCCTCGGTTTAATCACATCATACCCATATTTGAGTTCAATAATTGGAATTGATTTAAAGGTACAAACCTTCCAAGGAGAGACTGCTTCATTTGTTGTCCTCAAACCTTTAGTACGTGGCACAGTGCTGGGCACACACTAAGTACTCAATTAATGCGTCTAGATTGATTGATTGATTAATGGCTGCCATTTCTGACTAGTTAATTAACCATATGCTTTGTAGTTGTCTTTGTTCAACCTTTTTTTAGTTACCTATTTGAGGTTTTCTTGGCAAAGATCCTAGAATGATTTGTCATTTCCTTGTTTAGCTCATTTTACAGATTAGGAAATGGAAGCAAACAGTGTGAAGTGACTTGCCCAGGGTCACACAGCTAGCAAATGCCTGGGGGTGAATAAATGTTCAGGAAGAACCAATACCTCTGTTAAAAGGGCTTGTGGAGCCTTTTTTCAGGGTTGCTCATCCATCTTTGGTGTTCATTTGATCCCCAGCTCTCACCTTTGACTCCAAGAAGCTGCAGCATGTGCAATGGCCACAGCTCAGTAACTTGTTTTGGCAGAAAGGCTAACCCATGTTGAGGGTAACTTGTGTGCCTCAAACCCACTGGTGAATTAGGGGAGTGTCTAATTCAGGCACTAAAGACTTTCCCCAGCAGAATGGGCAGATGAGAATGATTTGTTCCAGTGGTCCTGAAGGTAGTTGAAGCTACCTTCTAAGCACTGTGGAGTGCTTAGAGCTTAGTCAGACATCAAAGATGCCAAGACCATCCAGTGTATCCCAGGCCACCTCTACTCATCCTGACTTTCGTCTCGCCACTGGATTGTGACAACTCTGTGCAACTCTGCCACGCTTCAGTCCAATTCGTGTGCAAGTCAAGACATCACACCCAGGGTTTGTCAGGGGTCCCCTTCCAAAAAGGAGGACAAATAACAAGTGACCGAGTCTAGATTTGAATTCAGGGACATGAATCTTCCTGATTCCAGGCCAGCCACTCTGTGCACTATGGCACACTCAGCAGCCAACCAAAGGCTTAGCTGACTAGAACTAATTTCAGAATGTCTAAGCACACTCCCGAGTTCCTAAGGAACTTCCATCCCTCATTGGTGAGAGCTCTCCATAAGTTGAGGTGCTGTCCGAGGTGCTCCATGAATGTCCCAGTCTCATTATACCAGGATTTTATGAGAACGTCCTTCTGCACAGGAAGGAGATTCCCCCAAATCATGTGTAAATTAACCCATTTGTTAACTGCACCAGATGATGTGGCTATCTTAAGGGAGACTATGGTGTGACGTGTGTGTGTGTGTGTGTGTGTGTGTGTGTGTGTGTGTGTGTGTGGTCCTTTCATAAAGTGAATAATTATCCCTGAACATAGTTTTTTCTAGGTCTAAGTTTTCATGTATTGATTGGGTTTTGGGTGAACGTCATAGAATGGAATGTCATTTCTTTAGATTAAAGGGATAAGAATGGTCAAGTCTGAACTAGCAAAAAGCCTGAAACATATAATTACAATTAAAAAAAGGCTAGTGTTACGGCTTTCAAGTTTCTGTGTAGACAAGTCTTGGTTAGTGCTGACAATGAATTCCCCTGAAGTATTCGTATATATTCAAGTTTGCACTATTCAAAGTTATAATTACATAAAACATGATTAAAAAACAAACAAAGAAAACATGGTTCCAGCCCAGTGGAAATAGGCAGGAGGATTCTGAATAATGGGACCACCTTAGGAAATTCAATATTTGTGATAATTAAGACCTAGTAGTAATGCCTACTTAATGACAGAGCTGTTTAATAAAAGTCTTTAAAGAGACTGAGTAGGATGAACAGAAATACATGGACCCCGTGAAGGTGCTTAAGGATACTAAAAATTGGATTCTTTCCTTAGGTGACTTTATTATCTTTCTCATATTCTTGCTTTCACCTTTCCCAAATTTCTTTTTAATCTGCTTAGCAAACCCTCTATTCTTAGATGCTGTAAAGATAAAACTCAAGCTCAGTTATTATCTTAATCAATGGGCTTGTCTGGTTGGTGTCCACCTGGCCCCCAGCTCTCACCTAAGGCTCCAAGAAGCTGTAGCATGTGCAATGGCCAGAGCCCAGTAAACTGTTTTGGCAAAAAGGCTAAACCATTGAGGTTAACTGGTTGAGTGTGCCTCAAACCCACCGGTGAGTTAGGGAAATGTCTATTTCCAGAGTTTATGAGCTGTTGCTTCTGATGACATAAAATAACAAAGTTTTTGTATGAACAGAATCAGTGCAATTGAAATCTCCAGTTAACTGGAGAAGAAAAATCCTTGGCAGCAAGTTTCTCTGATTAAGGTCTCATTTCCAAGAGATATAAGGAACTGATCAAATTTATAAAAAGAAGAGCCATTCCTCAGTTTATAAATGATCAAAAGGTATAACAGGCAGTTTTCAAAGGAAGAAATATAAGAAGTCAATAGCCATATTGAAAAAATGCTCTAAATCACCAACAATTAGAAAAATGAAAATTAAAGAAACCCTTTATATAGGCAAAGATGACAAAAAAGAACAATGAAAAATATTTGAGAGGCTGTGGGGAGATCAGCACATTAATATACTTTGTGGGGAGCTGTGAATTCATCCAAGCTTTCTAGAAAGAATTTGGAACTGTGTCAAATCTTTGTGTATTCTTTGATCTTACAAATTTTCTACTAGAACTATTCCCCAAAGAGATCAAAGAAAGAGGAAAAGGACTCATTTATACAAAAATATTAATAGCAGCTCTTTTTGTAGTGTTAAAGATATGGGAACAGAAGCAGCTAGATGGCATAGTAGATAGAGCTCTGGGCCTGGAGTCAGGAAGACTTGGGTTCAGATCTAGTTTCAGGCACTTACTAACTGTGTGAATCACTTAAACTACCATCTGCCTCAGTTTCCTCAACTTTTAAATGGGGAAAATAATAGCACCTACTTTGCAGGGTTGTTGTGAAGATTAAATGAGATAGCATTTACAAGAAAGCATTTGGCACAGTTCCTGGCACATAATAGATACCATAAAAATGATCATCACCTCATCTCCAAACTAAGGGGGTACCAACAACTGAGAATGGCTGAATAAATTATGGCACATGTATGTGATGGAATACTCTTGTGCCTTAAGACCTGATGAAAGGGATGGAGTCACAAAAACCTTGAAGGACTTTTGTGAACTGATACAGAATGAAATGAACAAACCAGGAGAACAGTTTTTGCTATACCATCAATATGATATTTTAACAGCTCTGTGGCATATCGGATAGAATGCTGGGCCTGGAGTCAGGGAAATTCATGTTCAAGAGTTTAAATTTGACTTCAGATGCTTATTAGCTGTGTGATCCTGGAGAAGTTACTTCATCCTCTCTGCCTCAGTTTTTTCAACTGTAAAATGAGCTGGAGAAGGAATTAGCAAACCACTCCAGGATATTTGCAAAGAAAATCCTAAATAAGATCCCTCAAAGTTGGACCAAAAATGACTGAACACCAGCAAACAGTACCAACAAATATTATAAAGATAAATGCCTTTAAAAGACTTAAGAACTCTTCTCAGTGTAATGGCCAACCATGATTCCAGGGGACCGAGGAGGCGTTTTCTGGCCATCTTCTGACAGAGAGGGGATGGGCTCAAGGTGCAGAAAGAGACATGCATTTTTGGACACGGACAATATGGAAATTAATTTTGTTTGATTATGTATAATAATTGCAAAAAGACTTACTTTTTCATTGGGGAGAGATGAGAGGGAGAGAAAATGTTTATTAACTGAAAATAAGGCTTAACAAAGTCGACTGTTCCTACCTTAGTCCCACCAAGTCCATCAGAACCAATACTTCACCTCCACTTTGCTGTGAGAGAGGTGTTGATTATTGATTATTGGTCCACTCTGCCAGTTAGTGCCTGGCTGAACATTGGCCCATTATTTAACCTTTGCAAGTCTCTATTTGCCCAGCCTATGTAATGGAACAGATAATAGCTGTGCAATTCAGAGGGATGTTGTTAGGACCAAATGAGATGATATGTTTGAATATTCTTTGTAACAAGTTCAGTGCTCTCTATAATATATATATATATATATATATATATATATATATTTGGTATTCTTAGCTTTTCCCATAGAATCCAGTGCATAAGAGACATGATAGAAATGAGTGGAACTGCTTCCCCAAATACTGAAATCCTGTCCAATTTGTGCTAAAGGATAATGTTGACAGTCTTTCTTCCTATATGGATACACTCAATGTAGACCAACCTGCCCTCCCATTTGGAGGTCGTATTTCTCAGCCCTGAGCTGGGAGGGGGTTATTTGCCTTTATTTTCCCTGTGAAGGTAAATAATGCAGCTGTTGCTTTTAATAGGTAAAAGCTAGCTCTCCTACATTGCTGAATATTATCCCAATAAACAAAGCAGCTCCTTCTGGACTTCACGGGGCACCATGGCAAGAACAAGGCGGGAATTTGTTTTCTTAAAAATGGCCCGAGCTGGCTTCTCTTCTCCAAGCAGTCTCCTTTGTCGTTTTGGATGTTTTTTTTTCAGGCACCAGCTCATTCGTATGTAACAGGGCTCTGAAACTGTAGGTTGGTCTCATAATAGAAACAGGGCTCCTGACAAATCTTTGGGGCACCAAACACAATCAGCGCCATCTAAGCCCCAAGGTCATCTTTCCTTCTGACTTCAGACAAACCGTTGCTTTTAATTTGCTCTCTTTCTGACCTTCTGGCAACTAGTTTTGGAAATGGTTTTCTTGTGTTCTCACCTTTTGATTTTTTTCATCAGGAACTAAGACTGACCTCCCCAAAGGTGTTAGAGAGGACATTAGCAGCGCTTCTAATCCAGGATTTTATCTAAGGCTATTTCCAACCCATGATTTACATCCCTGCCTCCTCCTTCCCCCAGGCAGCCTCCCCTTCCCCACTTCATTTCTGTGTTTCCTTTGGCCACAGGATTTTGTTATAAAAGCAAAGAAGGATGCATTGATAGAATTCTACTGCACTGTGTTGTGGTCTTCAGGCACTTGGGACCCACATACAGGAGCTTCCAGGGTCCAGCTCTGAACATGGCAGCATGTTGGGATGTCTATGCAGCCAGAACAAAGACTCCATTGGAAGGCTACTCCACAGGGAGATTGAAATCCTGAGGATGCCAGCAAGAGATGGGATGGAGAAAGGAAATCGTGAGCCAAGGCGTTAGAAGAAGAAGCAGGGTATCCTAAATATTAGTATAGAGGAATCCATCATTCAAGCATTTATATAGTACAGCTATGTGCCAGGCACTGTGCTAGGTGACAGAGATACAAAGACAAGAAAGGGACAGTGCCTGCCCTCAAGGCACTTCCGTTCTGTTGGGGGAGACATCGAATGCATCCATATACACAAGGTAAATACAATATAAACACAAGGTGCTTGTGGAGAGAGGATAGTTGCAATGGGGGGATGGGGAATCAGGAAACCCTTCCTCTTCCTGTGGTCTCTATCCTGAAGAGAGATTCGATGAGGTGGAGATGAGAAGGCAAGGGATTCCAGGTGGCTCAGTAGCTTAATTCAGGGCAGCAAGGTGGTACCATAACACATAGAGAGCTCAGTCTGCAGCCAGGAAAACTCATCTTCCTCAGTTCAAATCTAACCTCAGATATTTATTAGCTAGGTGACCCTAGGCAAGTCACTTAACTCTGCCTTCATTTCCTCATCTGTAAAAAAACTGGAGAAAGAAATGGCAAATCACTTCAGTATCTTTGCTAAGAAAACCCCAAATAGGGTCACAAAGAGCTGGTCATGACTGAAATGATTGATGGACAAAAGCTTAATTTGATGCAAACTCACCTCCCTCAAGGCTTCCCCATTTAGGCTTTAGTGACTTAAAACTGCATCAAGGTTTTTGGGACACCTTGTATAATGAATCTGGAAAGAAGCTGTGACCAGATTGTTAAGGGCTTTAAAACCTAAATCGAGGAGTTTATATTTTATTCTAGAGACAACTCAAATCCTTTCGTGGGTACCATTTACATTTCTCATCTGGTGCTTATCAGCCCTAACTAAAAGGCAACGTTTATGTCCATGTAGTTTCAAACTAAGATGACTCTTTATCAGTCAGAGCCTGCTCTCCCCCTTATCCTCTCTCATCAGTGAGCCATTCAAATTGCAGCAAAGGCACTTTATGATTGATGGAACATGCTATCAATTAGAAAAAATATTGTGTTATTTGGCCATATCTGACACTTTGTGATCCTTTTGAGTTTTCTTGGCAGAGATCCTGGAGTGGTCTGCCATTTTCTTTTCCAGTCCATTTTATAGACGAAGAAACTAAGTCAAGCAGAGTTAAATGACTTGCCCAGGGTCATACAGCTTATAAGTGTCTGAGATCGGGAAGATGAATCTTTTTGAATTCAAGTCTGGCTCTCTATCCATTGAGCCACCTAGCTGCCTCCTCCCATCTTAAAAATTGTTTCTTAAAAATTTCAATTCACAATTAAAAATAAAAATAAGTATTTCTATAGGGCTTTTAGGCTTGCAAAATATCATACTTGTTATCTCATTTGATCCTCACAACAACTCTATTAAATAGGTACTATTATTCTGATTTTACATATAGGGAAACTGAGTGGTTAAAGTGACTTGCTTAGGGCCACACATCTGAGGCAGGTTTTGAACTCAGGTCTTTCTGACTCCAACTTTATCTAATGCACTGCCCAGCTGCTGAGGCATTATTGATTGATTGATTGATTGATTCTCTCCCAACACACATAGCAAGTACCTAATACGTGCCAGGATTTGTGAGAGGCTCTAGTATAACAACTGGAAAGAGTTAGTCTTTCTCTTCATCACTCTGCCACTGATCATAGTTGTTGATACTTAATTTCCCTGACTTCCAAAGGGTCACATTCTGTTTCCCAGGAGATTCATCATGGTTCAGAGATTCTGCTCTGATAAGTGCTCTGGTCTTGGGCTCAAGGGGAATGTTACTGAACTGTGAATGAAAGGCACCCACTTGTAGGGAGATTAGTGAGAATATTTAGGAGCAGTCATAGGGGTTGGGGAGTAGGAGGAAAGGAGGGCAGGCATATCTCCAATCACTAATCATTCCCTCCATCTTGCAAATCCTCTTCTGTAGGTCACAAAGAAAAAGCTACTCAAAAATTCTTTGCAGGACCTGGGAATGTTTCACCTGGAGAAGAGGAGATTTAAGTGGAGACCTGACGGCTCTCTTCAAGAATTCAAAGTCATGTGTGAGAAAGATAGTATGGTGTATGGTGATAGAGAGCTGGTCAGAAACCAGGAAAACCTGAGTTCAAGTCCTGACAAAATCTGGGTTCATATCTTGTTTCTGACACAGTCTGGCTATGGGATCCCAGGCAAGTCATGTCCTACCATCCTGATTGAAGCACTATAACCTGAATGGAAATGGTATTGGAAATTTCTGTATTTGGATTATAAAAGCATTTGAGGCAACTTTCTAAACTAGATTGTAAGCTCCTCGAGGGCAGGAATTGTCTTCTGCTGCTTTTTGTCTCCCCAATACTTAGCACAGTGTCTGACGCATAGTAGTTATGTAATAAGTATTTATGGATTGATATTGATTGTAAGTTGCAGAAAAAAGTTCTGACTTGTATTGTGGGTGGAAACTTTCATTGGCAAAAAGAACTCTAACTTGCCATTGAAGAGTTTTGTTTATTTGGGGATGGCAAAGTTTAAGTTTTATTAAAAGCAGATGCTTCTAATTGGCTTCTCTCATACCCAGAGATCACATCCTTAAATAATTATTGATATTCCAGTATGCTTCTAAGGGTAGCTGTAAACAAATCACTCTTCTTGCCTCTTCCTCAGAAAACTGTCCTATGGTGGAATAATGGTTTACCAAAAGCTATATGGGATTTTTTGGTTGTAATAAATTACTTTAGAAAAGTGAGAGGAAAAAGTTCCTTTTGTCAATGAAGTCCCAGAGCCAGGCCCCATTCTATCCTCTATTAGGCAGAGGAGGATTGCCTTTCTATGCTTGACGCCAGAGCTGGGGATAATGTGTGGAAGCTACAAGAAGGCCAATTTAACCTTGATTGGTAACCATCGAAGCTGCCTCTGAGTAGCATAGGTGAATTTAGAAGATTGTAGGTTCCCTGTACCTGGCATTTTCAGGACAAGGCCAGGTTATTGAGGATACTAAAACGAAGATTCTTGCTTCAGGTTCAGGGTGGTTGGATGGGGTTCTAAGTTTCTGGGATTCTGTGAAAAGTAGATCCATGAGGAGGAAGAAGAAGAATCCACCATCTGTACCAAGCGAGTCTGCCATGTTGATTTCCTGTGGTGGTGGCAGCTCAATGGATTATGGGTGCTATTTCATCCTGACAAAGCTTCTCCCTGGAGGGAATGCACCATAATTCACCCCTGAGTCCATCCATGACTGGTGCCAAGTGCCTGACAGGCGGGTAACAAAACGCTGAAGGGGAAGGAGTGTCAGCAGAGCCCAGTGACAGCCAACACAGCTTCCTAATTACTCTCACTAGTGACAAAGGCCATTCATCAATCTCAAAAGAAAGTGGTTTTAAAAGTCAGAAATTTATGTGCCCACCTTCTAGAGGCTGTAATTTTGGGGGCAGTGGCTTAAAGGGACATAAACTCAGGGAAAAATAAATCTGATTCCTGAGCAATCTTAAATATGCACATCGCCTGTATCTCCAATAGCACCTGCCTGCCTTCCTTAACTTGATTTCTACATCCATATTTAAATAATAGCTATGAAAAAAATCAACAATCATAGCTGCCTTGACAAGGAAAGGAAGATATTCACAAAAATTGTTATATTATCAACATCAGATGGATCTTTTTGTTCTTTTCTACTTGGAACGAGATGTTTCTGGATGTCATCCATCTTTCCTGTCCAACAGGCATTCCTAACATGCTTAATTCAGGAAGTCAAACCAAGCACCGTTTGAGATGTGGTCAGTCAGTCAATAAATAGCCATTTATGTAGCACTTTGCTAAGTGTTGAGGGTGGAAAATAAATCCCCAAAAGACAAAAACAAGGTTCCTGTCCTCAAGAAGCTCACATTCTAAGGAAAGGGATGGCATGTAAACCTCTGTGGATCTGCGAGATATAAACTGAATACATGGAAGGTAATCTCAAGGGGGAAGGTACTGGTAGTGGCGGCAACTTCCTGAATAAATGAGGATTTGAGTTATGTGTTGAAGAATGCAGGGATTCTAGAAGTCAGAGCATGAGAAAGAAGAACATTGTAAGCATGTGAGATAGCCAGTGAAGAGGAATATCTTAGGAAAGATATTGATAAGCTGGAATAGATTGATTGTCCAGGATAGTGAAGGGCCCAAAATTCAGGTCATATGAGGATCTGTTCAAAGAACTGGGAATGTTTAGCTTGGACAAGAAAAGGCTCAGGAGGGGAGCATCCATGGGAGTCATCTTCAAGCATTCAAAGCACTCTTCCCTATATGAGAGAATAATGCTTATGCTTAGCCACTGAGTGTAGAATGAGGGGCAACAGGCAGAAATACCAAAGATATAGTAGACCTAACAATTAGAACTGTCCAGGAAGAAAAAGTGCTGCCTTAGGAAGGAGTTTATTCCCCTTTTTGGGGAGTCTTCAAGAAAAGATTGGAGAGTTTCTCTGGGAATCCGTCATATGGGAAATTTTTGTTCAGGAAGGGAGACTAGTTGATCACTGAAATCCTTTCTCTGGGATTCTGAGAGGCCCCTGAGAAAAGTGTGAATGTACTATAAAAATCCAGCTTGTCTTTGTCAACATCAAAGTCTTCTATTCCAAAGAGTTTTTTTAGAAAGAAAAAAGCAAGTTTTTAGAACAGGTGGGAGATGGTTTATCCTACTGGCAAGACAACAAGCATTGATTAAGTACTTGCCATGTGCCAGGCATTGTGCCAAGTGCTAAGGAGCTAAGGAAAGGGGAAAACAGTTCTTACCCTCAAGGAGCCCACAGTTTAATGGAGGAGATATAATTAGGTACAAACAAAAAACATATATGTGTGTGTACACATATTTATTTGTATAGACACATATATGCATTTATATCTTTATACACACATTTATATTATATATACCACATACATATTTACATGTATATATGTATGCATACATATATACACACATACACATATATACATATACACATATATACATATATATCACACAGAACAAATTAGGGATAATCACAAGGAAGGCACTATGATTAAGGAAAATGGTTCTGAGATATAGTGATTTAAAAAATGTTATTATTCTTATTTTTTACCAATTACATGTATTAACAAATTTCCAAACAAGTTTTCCTAAGTTATATGATAAAACTTATCTTTCTCTCCCTTCCCTTCCCTCTCCTGGTGCTGCCAAGTAATTTGATTTCAGTTATATATGTATTAGGAAAATGATCCTTAGAATATGAGGGTCTGAAAAACTAGAAATACCCTTACTGGTAATTAAAAAAGGTCATCACACTGGCCTGAAGTCTAGGCATGAGGTCAGTGGTTGGTGGTACGATCCATTAGTGTGGATTTCAGTGTCCCCAGGGAGGACCCTTAAATATCTCCCCTCTCTTTTCCTAGATGTCATTTTTTGAAATTCCACCATTAGAGATTCATTCCTTTAGATTAGGAGATCTTAAGAAGAGGCTGTGAACTTGAAAAAAATTATAATTGACTTTCTTTTTCTTTCTTGTTGTTTTTGTTCTTGTTCTCCTCCTTTACTTTCTACCTTAGAACCATTACAGAAGGGTGATAAGGGCCAGGCAATGAGGGTTAAGTGACTTACCCAGGGTCATAAAGCTAGGAAGTGTTTGAGACCAGATTTGAACCAGGACCTCCTGTCTCCAGACCTGGCTTTTAATCCCCTGAACCACCTAGGTGCCCCTGAGAAATCATTTCAATCTAAATAACTTGTATAACCAGATATGGGCATAGTGACTGAAAAGCTAAATGTTTATCATTTTATTTTTTAATAAAATCAGAGTTTCCTAAGCTTGTAATAGGTCATTCTTCCTTCCTCCCTCCCTCTCTTACTCTCTCTTCTCTCCTTTCTTCCTTTCTCCTTCCCTCTTTCTTTTGCTCCTTACTTCTTTCCTTCTTTATTCCTTTCCTACTTTATTCCTTTGTTCCTTCCTTCCCTCCTTCCTTTCTATCTTTCTCTCTTTCCCTATTCCCCTTTTCTTCCTTTTCCCCTTTCCCTCTCCCTCTCCCTCCCCTTTCCCCCTCTAGTGACTTTATTAGCATCATGAACTCCTGGTGAGGAAATTCCCTCTCTCATCAAATATCTTATAGTATATAGTCTTAGACAGTTTCCTTAGACTCTGAGATGTTGCCTATACTCACATAGTCATTAGATATCAAAGGAAAGATTTGAATGCAGGTCATCTTGACTCTGAGGCCATCTTTATTCATTACACATTACTGCCTTTTGGTTCAGACCATATTAATTGATAAAACAAACCAAATCACCCCAGAGGCTGCCATTTCTACATTTACTGACATCCTTTTATTATTATTTTTTCACATATTTGAATGAGATTTCCCCCTCATAGATCACTCATTATGTCTTACAACTGAAACAAAGTAGGCACAAATGTGCTATAAATAGTTTTCCTCCAGGAGTCATTACATTTAAAAGTTAATTAAATGTCCTCACATCATAATTTAAAAGTGTTCTTCTGATTATAACTAGGCAACATGAAAAAATAAGAAAATACCTAAATTGAGCTTATGTGAAGTCCTTTTTCAAAGGTCCAGTTACCATGGACAGCACCCCTTAGACATTGAGTATTTTTCAATTTGCTTATCATTTCATTTGATTTTTGGGCATCTTTCTCCAATTTGGAGTTTCTGTCTTTTAACCTGTTAATTTCCTTTTGAGCTATTTCCTGCTTCTCTTGCCAAATGTCTTCCATCTTTCTCACAATCTCAGATTTGAACTCTGCAAGAGCTTGTGACCAGTTTTCATTTTTTTGGGAAGGTTTGGATGTGATTACTTGTTTGTTTTCCTCTGCTGTTTGTTCTGTTGTCTGGGTTTTTTTCTGTGTAAAAATTATTGAGTGTTAAAGATTTCTTCTTGATCTTTCTCTTTAGAGGTTCTTGTGTCTGGCTTGCCATTATTATTATTTCTTTCTCAGGCAGAAGTCTGGGTGAGGCAGACAGACTCTCTGCCTATCCTATGGAGCTGTGGAACAGTTTTCGTCTGAGTCACAGGGCTGTGCGCCCTCTCAGCTTTATCCTCACACCCAGGGTCAGTCTGGCTCCTGAGGTCTCAAGTATAGCTGTTCTTAGGGTCAAGCCTCCTGGTGGTCCCCTTGCTTGCTCCTCTGCCTGAAGCTCCTTTAACAGTCTCAGGGTGCTGCTTCCACAGTCATGCACCTCTCTGCACTGGGTCCCCACCCAAGGTCCATGCCTGGGCTCAAGGTCTGTGTTCAAAGTCCGTGTTCTTTAGCCTCTTGGGGTCTTAAGTCTTGCTGCTCTCAGGAGCAGGCCCTGGTGATCCCAGGTAGCTGCCAAGAACTTAATGAATGCCCCAAACTTGCTCTAACTCTTGTGCGCTGGCTTTGGCATTGTAGGTGGTGTGTGTGTGTGTGTGTGTGTGAATGAGTGTGTTACTCAGCTTGCATTTTTTTTAAACCCTTACCTTCCATCTTGGAGTCAATACTGTGTATTGGCTCCAAGGCAAAAGAGTGGTAAGGGTAGGCAATGGGGGTCAAGTGACTTGCCCAGGATCACACAGCTGAGAAGTGTCTGAGGCCAGATTTGAACCTAGGACCTCCCGTCTCTAGGCCTAGCTCTCAATCCACTGAGCTACCCAGCTGCCCCCTCAGCTTGCATTTTAGTGAGAGCTATTTCACCCCTTTGTAGCATGGAAGTGCCCTGATTCCACGTACCTTCAATGCTGTGCACTGTTGTGGGGTCCCTTCATTCATCTGGATTTGTTTTTGTGTCCTCTTGAGGAGCCATATATGTGTGGGTTAGGAGAGGTTAAGCAGCTGCTTTTACTCTGCCACTATCTTAACCCAGAAGTATGTTGAGTATTTTTCATTTCTTATTCATTTTATTAAATAAAGAATTGAAAGGTTTGATTTGGGAAATCAGGAAAGTGTCATAGAGGACTGGTACCCTTCTGAAATCATCTTCACTGTAAGAATGTGGTCCTTAGACTATTGACTACATTGAATTATTGAAGGGTCAACATTTCCACACATTACCTGAGCATTGACATTTTGAGCTTTTTTTTTAGCTCCAACAAAATATGCAATATGACAACAGAATAGCAAACAAATACACTTTTTACAGCTTAAATCAATCGTATGTCCTTTATACACATCACAAGTTATGTGTGTGTGTTACATGATTGCATTTCAGTGAAACTTTTATGGATGGTCAGCACCATGGACAATAACAGACCTTAATCAAATCAAACACTGCCTATTGGCAATAAGCCGCCTCTCCACTTTTGTGCCTGTTCTTACCCTTCTAGGAGCATGATACTTTGAATGTCATGGCTTATTCCCCTATTCTTCCAGCCACATGGTTCCCTTTCTTTTCCATTGTGCTACTTCATTTATCACTTTTTTCTCATTGGTCATGGTTAAAAAGTATAGTTAGATTAAAAAAAAAAACACAGGGGAAAACCAGAAGTATTAACTGAATATACTCTGGATGGTACATTCTGTTCCCTCCTAGATCCACCTCATCCCAATCTGATTGACATCTGTTTCCCCCAGTCACAGTTTCTGAAGCTGATGTATGTGTGGATCAAGTCCATAGGAAGTCAGTGTCTGGTCATAAAGGTCTCCCAGCCATGTCATGGGATGGAAGGAGATAAAGTCAAATCTCAAAATAAGTGCTGAATATTGAGGTCTGGAAATTCCATTTTGCTTTTCTTTCTTAGGCTCATCTGCTGTTTCCTCCCTGCTTTAACTTGGAGAATTCTTTTGCTTATATTATTTCTTGTTTACATGCCTTTATGACTCACCTGTCTTTGGATGACAAAAGTTGATGCTTAAAGTCTCCTTAGGCCACTGTTGCCTAAAGCACTGCAAAAATGAGACTGGCAAGGCTGCTGTCCCACCAGCTACCTCTTTTTCTTTGAAAAGCCCGCTCTAATTCCATGTTTGTTATCATTGATTCATTCTGTCATGCTCATCTGTATAGGAGCCTCCCCACCCCCAAAAGACTGTTAGTGTATTGGCAAAGGGGCCACAAGCCTAGTCTCTATATTTTTATATATATACATGCATATGTGGGTGTATTATATATATTGAAATAGCTTATATATATAATTGTATATATATGAACTATTTCAGTCCTTTCTATTAAAGTATCTACCTTGATGGCATTCAACTTAATTCAATTTAATAAGCATTTATTAATATCTATTATAAATAATCACAAATCCATTGCTTTATAGAAGTGTTTTTATGATTAGTAATATGCAAATTCATTTAAAAATTATAGAAATTAGAGATTTTTGCCATCTGGAATTTCTTAATACTAATAGCATAAGTTTAATTATTTAAGGAATCTGAAAGGGCAGTTTCCATGTTTGAAAAAGGGAGGAATTAATAGTCCCAGCATTAAAGTTCTTTTGTGTTTCTTTTTTTTCTTAATAGAAACTCTTACTTTCTTAGTAGTATTATTTCTAAGACAGAAGAGTGGCAAGGGCTAGGCAGTTGGGATTAAGTGACTTGCTCAGTGTCACACAGCTTGTTGAATATCTCAGGTCAGATTTGAACCTATGTTCTTCTGACTCCAGGTCTGGCACTCTATCCACTGAGCTACCTAGCTGCCCCAGTTCTTTAGTATTTTAATCAATCATTCAATAACATTTAGGAAGTATTTACTGTGTGTCTGGCTGGGGATACAAGCACAATGGATGAAACAATCCTTAGTCACCCATAATTTACATTCTAATGGGTCAGACAATATAAGGGAGTGAAGAAAGGTAGAAAAAATGTAGTCAGAGATGCAATCTGGAGAGGAATGAAGCCATTGTTGGCCTGAGCCTGAGCATCCTCCTTAAAATGGTGGTTCTGGGAGGAACCATCCAATCAGAGGGGAGGCCACAGGGGCAGAGGGTTCTTCCATTGTGTGAAAAGAGTAATTCTATGTAGTGGAGGTGAGGATGGAATACATCCCTGATGTGGGAGAGTGATCTGGGCAACTGCCAAAGACAGGCAATGGAATGCTTTTTGTGAGGAACAGAAAGAATAGTATCTGGGCTAGATTGAAGAGGGAGGGAAGGGGGAAAGACAGGTTGGTTGGGACCAAACTCAATCTGAAGTACTCAGAAGGTCAGCAGTTTTCCTGAGGTCACCCAGAAAGCTGGTGGCCAGGTCTGAAATAACGTCCTGAATTCCTGCTTTCCAAGTGTTTGATTAGGTTGTCTTGAACTAACTGGTGGCTCTGGGGCAATTAATGCATGGTTCACATCCAGCCAAATTGAATCTGGTCCTCCCTTTAACTCAAGTGGTAGGCCTTTGGACTGGGTGACGTGAAGCTCAATTTACAGCTTGTTAAATGTGGGGGCCTTCCAAGTGATAAATGGCCAGGGGTTTGTGACAAAGCAATTCTCTTCTTTCCCCCCATGCATCATGTAGAAAAAATCCCCTGAATTGTTTTTCTGCCAGGAATATTGTGAAGTCTGGTCGGTTATATTTATATGTACATTGCAATTTGATTCCACCAACCACTGCCATTCCAGGGGATAATGCTGGAATGTTGATGAGGAGATGGGAAGACCAAGGTCTTCCACATCCTTTGAAGCCTGTAAAAGGTCCTTCTTCTAGCCAAGGAGAGGTGGGGAGGAAGCTTAGGATAAGGCTATACCTGAGGCCTCTCTTCCATAACCCTAAGCACTTCTTCAAGGATTTTACTGGATGGATGCAATTACTCCAATTTTTAGGATAATTTTTATTCTCAATGAGCTTATTATTTGATAAATGGTCACTAAGTCATAAATAAGTTTCCCCAGTCAATATGTTTCTCTGGGCAATGTTGTCTCAATTCTCAAGGACTTTTGTACTTATTCTAAAATCTATAATTAATTTGCTGATTGAAACTAAAGCCTATAAATGATATTGACTAATTGCTTTCATCTGGTTAAGGTACCAGAGCATCTTGTTATTTTATTTAAGAGTGGTGGGATGATTTGACTGATTTATTCAAACTCCCTGTCTTTATATGTATGTACTTGATTCCCCCCCCCCCACAACAGAGTATAAAATTTTTGAAGATAGGGACAGTTTCATTTTAATATTTCTGGCACCAAAGTACCTTTCATATAAAATATGTTTAATAGATGTTTACTGAAAAAAATTAATTGCGAAGAGTTGAAAAATAGAGGACTAACTGAACTTTGAATGAAGGCAAGGATTTTGAGAGTTATACTGGAAGATGGTATTCATAGTAGTCCAGATAGGAGACCCCTTTTAGGAACCCAGAATGCTTGTGCTATACTGGAACAGAGAATTCCAAACCAACACTGGATGGATAGGGTAGTTTATCCCAATCTACTTCTGACCGACTAATTTCTTTAAATAAAAAGAGCTACTCTGTTATTTGAAGGTTACTAAGCCTCCTTTCTATCCCTCTTTGGCTAGAGGAGGACCTTTTACAAGCTTCAAAGGATGTGGATGATTTTGGACTTCCCATCTCTTCATCAACATTCTAGCATTATCCCTTGGGATAGCAGTGGTTGGTGGCCAAGTCTTTGAGTCAAGGCCAGATTGGCTGGAGATTCTCAGCTCTCCAAAAAATCCCTCAAAGAAGTGAACCATAGTGGTGGGGGAACTTCTCACAAAAGGGAGAAAAGGACTTCTAGCAGCTAGGAATTACGGAATACCCATCTATTCTCCTTTCCTGAGTCCCTTTTCCCTAATCTGTATATACTGGTGGGAGAGTGTGTTACAGACTTTTGGGAGGCTATTTTTATAACAACTATTGTACCAGTTTAGTAATTATCACTTCACAAGAGACTTAAATTTGACTGACTAAATCGATCAACTAAATTGATATTGGAGAGAACACACCTGAATGGGTGCTCAAACCAATAGCATATGCAAGAGACCTCCAACTCATCAGGACTACCCCCTGGACAGGACATTGAGGGGATATAGTAGCTCTGGAGAAATAACTCATTAGATTGTATTGAGTTCAGGAGTTGAGAGCATATGTTATATATGCAAAGCATTTTTGATGGGCTAATGGACATTAATACAGAGTGAGATAAGAGGCAGCTAGCTGGTGCAATGGATAGAGTGGATAGACTCATTTCCCAGAGTTCAAATCCAGCCTTAAACACTTACTAGCTATGTGATCCAGAGCAAGTCACTAAAGCCCATTTGCCTCAGTTTCCTCATCCTTATTCATCATCAGATAAGCTGGAGAAGAAAATGTCAAATCATTTCAGTATCTCTGCCAAGAAAACCCCAAATGGGGTCACAAAGAGTTCATTATGACTGACATGACTGAGCAACAAGAGATAGGAGAAAGCCTTATGTAGAAGGAATGAGCTGAGCCTTGAAGAGAGTAAGGGATTCCAAGAAATGGGAGTGAGAATATATTGGACAGGAGGGACAGGCATGAGGGTAGGAGAGACAGAATTGTGTGTAAGGGGAACAACAATCAGGTCAGTTTTTCTAGAGTGGAGAGTGCTAGAAGGGGAGCAATAAGAAATCAGCCTGAAAAGGTAATATGGAAAAGGACTGACCCTAAATTTAAAAAAATTATTTAGAATATTTTTTCCATGGTTACATGATTCATGTTATCCCCTCCCCCAGCTCTTTCTTCCCCCATCCCAAAGCTGACAAGCAGTTCTACTGGGTTATACATGTATCATTATTCAAAACCTATTTCTATGTTATTCATATTTGCAGCAGAGTGACCTTTAACATCAAAACCGCAATCATATCCCCATTGAAGTACATGATGAATCCTGTGTTTTTCTTCCAGGTTTCTACTCCCACAGTTCTTTCTCTGGATGTGTGGATAGTGTTCTTTGTCTTAAGTGCTTCTGGATTGTCCCGGGTCATTGCATTGTTACTAGTAGCAAAGTCAATTACATTTGATCGTGCTACAATGTATCCGTCTCTGTGTACAATGTTCTCCTGGTTCTGCTCCTTTCACTCTGCATCAATTTCTGGAGGTCTTTCCAGTTCACATGGAATTCCTCCAGTTCATTATTCCTTTCAGCACAATAATATTCTATCACAAGAATGGTGAATCTTACAGTCATTTGTATAAAATACTTACCACTTAAAGGTAAGGCTAGTGTGGAGGTTTTCATTTAAAATCAGTAAGCCCTGGGATCAGTCGAGTCTCCCAGCAGTCATTCACTGGCCATGTGATCCCTTAAACCTATCAGTGCCCCATAGCTCCCTTCTTCCCAATCAATTGCAGAACAGTTGTAGAACTATTGCAATGTGAACTGATATGTTTCCTCATCTAGAGTTCCCTACCCCAAGAAAATTAGAGGCCTAGAATAAAATAAGTATTAAAAATATATCACAAATATTGTTTTCAACACATACGTGGGAAATTTTTAATGACAATGCAGAGCACAAGTTTGGTGCTAATTACTTTAATTGTTTGAGCCTCAATTTATTTTTCTACAGAAGTCAAGGGTAATGTGGACACCAGCAAACTGGGGTTGTTAATGTTAACTCACATTTAAGCAGTGCTTTGTAGTAGATAAAACATTTGTGAGCTTTGTAAAAGTGAGCTATTATTATTAATGGTCCCAAACTGCTCACTGCCACCAAAGCCCAGAAATACACCATTTTAAGATTCACAAACTCTCAGATTGTCATGATTGGGAGGGATCTCAGAAGCTAGCCGATTAAGCTGTTCTAACCATCTGCTGTACAAAGTATCTAGCAAGAGAAGACCTTAGTAAGTAAAGGGAAACTCACTACCTCTCAAAGTAGCCCATTCCATTTTTTTAAACTTTTACCTTCCATTTTAGAGTCAATATTATGTATTGTTCCAAGGCAGAGGAGCGAGAAGGGCTATGAAATGGGGTTAAGTGACTTATCCAGGATCACACAGCTAGGAAGTGTCTGAGGTCAGATTTGAACCTAGGACCTCCCAACTCTAGACTTGGCTCTCAATCCACTGAGCTACCTAGCTGCCCTTCTCCCATTCCATTTTGAGATAGCTACAACTATTAGGAAAATTGTCTTTCTGTTGAGAAGAGGTCTGCCTTTTTGCAACTTTATCCTATGATGTCATATGACTTTGAAAAAAGCAATACCATGCTCTCCAGAGAATCTAAATGGAAAGTAATTCAAAGGACAATAGAAGGCTGTATGATGGACATGAGTAGGATATTATTAATGATTTATAGAAAGGAAGTGCCATAGTTTATTTCAGGGGACCTGGGGACAAATCTCGACTGTTACTGACTGTCTTTGGACAAGTCATTTAATTCTCTGGGTCTCAGTTTCTTTACCTGTAACATGAGGGCATTGAATGAAACACCAAAAATCTCTTCTGAATTTAAATTTATGTTCACTTTATCTTATAAGGACTATAAGATATATCAAGGACATTTGAAAAGACAATCGACCAGACATGTAGCAAGGATGAGAGAGAAGAGATAGTCTGAGTGCTCTGTTGATACTCCTGAGACCTCTTCTAAGGTCTCTCCAAGTTGGATATCTCCTTTAATAGGGGCTATATAGAAGGATGTAGAAAAGAATAATGTGGGTTGAGAAGCCCCAGAATGGTAATGATCTGTCAGCATGAGTGGAAGGGGACCCATACTCATGAGATTACAATTCTATTTAAATATTATTACTACGAATAATAAGAAGTTGTTTATGTTATCAACCCGTTCTCCTAAAAAGTCGACTGTCATAAAAGAATTTGTTCGAATCACTTGGGAATTCAGATGCTCATTAGTAAGGAGGAGTTGACACAGTAAAAGCTATAATTTCCCAATTACCATCAGCATGTGTGGCTTGAGAAAAGCCGATGGAACAAAGTGATGATTCAGTGAGGGTGTTGGAAATGTGGTTTTCATATCAATACATTCATTTAGAATAAGGTCATCAGATCATAGATTTTTAGTTGGAATGGACTTGAGAGACAATTGATTCCAAACTCCTCATTTTAGGAGTGAGGATACTGAGACCCAGAAAGATTGTGACTTGCTAATGGTCACACAGGTTAGAATCTGAAATCAGGTCCTTTCTCAGATTCTGAATGCAGAGTGCTTCTTGTGCACCATGCATATTTTCTCTGTAGGTCATCACTGGTGGTGACATACCATACTACATGCCCATTGTATGTTTTTTAGTGGTCAGCTAGTTCAACTCCTTCATTTTATAGATGCTGTAATTCTTCACTTTTGGTTCACACTAGGTAGTCTCTGAAGTCTCTTTCAGTATGGAGATTCTGTTTCCATGAAGCTGAGGTCCTCTTGAGTATATAACAGTATGTATTCCTCATGTTCAGGAACTATTTGGATCAATCTGTAGCCCTGGAAGAGCTGATCAGTTGGGGATGTCCACTGGAATCAGGGCAAAGGAGACCTAGCTGATCACCACAGACTGGCACATTTCCTCTGTTTAAACATCAATAGAGTATAACTATGCCTCAGTTTCCTCATCTGTAAAATGAGCTGGAGAAGGAAATGGCAAACCACTCCAGTATGCCAAGAAAACCCCAAATGGGGTCATGAAGAGTTAGACACGACTGAACAACATTATAATTAAAGCCACATAGCATAGTAGATACAGCTGGCTTTGAAATCAGAATAATCTGAGTTCAAGTCCTACCTCTGACATATCCTGGCTATGTGATGTTTGGTAAATCTTTTATGGCCTCTCCATGCCCCATGCAATTATCTAAGATTGCAAGTCACAAAGGAGGTGCTATTTTGCTTCAGTAAAGGGAGTTTCTCCATCTGGCAGTGCACTATACTATTGCAACCACAGGTGTAGTCTCCATCCCTTTATCATAATGAGGTAAATTTACTGTGAATGTGAGCAGGGCTTCTCTTCCTCTTATTCTAAAAAGACCATTACAAAGGATAAGAGACAGGCAGAAATCCTCCTTTTGGGGAGACAAGGAAGAAGGGCAAAAGGACAAGTCTTCTACAAGCCTGGAAAATTCAAGGGAAGAGAAAGCCTGACTTGACACAGTATTGGGAGTTATTGTTTGTCATAGGGTTACCGCCAAGGTTCAGGTTTGGTTGTGGTGGCATCCAGTAGGGTTGAGCCTAAAGGCAAAAAAAAAATCAGCAGATCTGGGCTGTAGGTGCTGAGGCACAGGAGGGCTTTTAGAAACTCATGGATTGGGAAGACCTACATTCACATTCAATTTTCAGTCCCGTTTCTTTCTCCTGTAAAGCAGTCTTTCTCATTCTTCTTTTCCATTCCTTCTCAGAAGACCCATCTTCCTTGACTGAATTGCTTGTATTCATTGTAAGCCTCCTAAGAACAGGGTCTATGTTATATCTTCCTTCTCTGAAGGGCCTCAAACATTTCTTTTTTAGTCCAAATTTGTGATTTCATAGAGGAATCCTAGGGTATGTAGCTTCTCCACTTAACCATCTATCTGTAATCTATAATCTTCTCCATGAAATGTTTCCTTCAGCTATTTATATACCCCCTTCTCAAACTAGTTTGCACTCATTATGGACATGTTATGTAAGCATACGGGGTCTCCAACATTCAAACTGAAGCTCTCTGAGGGCAGGGGGGCTTTCACCTTTCTTTGTATCTCTGGCACACAGTTGGCACCATGGTTGTTGTCCTTCATACTCAAAGAGGACCAAAATGACATCACTGGGTGTCTGACTCTGACTGAGCAGACCAATATGATCTTGGAAAGCTCTTCCACAAGTCGAGCACAAGTAGCCCATTGGGGATGGAGGTATTTCTAAATTTGTTGGTTCCTCCCACCCAGCACTCTTTCTATCATTCTAAGCTCCAGACCCCCAATGCCACACAACCTTACACTTAATAAATATTTGCTGAATTGAACTGGATTGTCAGAGTGGAGAGACCATTTGTATTGGAGGTCAAAAGGACCTGGGTTCAAGTCTTAGCTTTATGATGCTTTTGTTGATCTAGAGTAAGTTTACTTTAGGTCAACCTCTCTTCATCTCTAAGATAAGAGGGTAAGATTAGGTGATTTCTAAGGACCTTCCTGTTCCAAAATTGTATGAATCTATGAATTTAATCCCAGGTCACAGCCCACACCTATTTTGGGTTCAGGTTTTAAAAAGTCAAACTACTGACACGTTTCAGAGTCTCCTGATAAATCCAGGGAGAGGCTGTTTCCCCTACTCAGAAAATATAACCATCCATTGGGTAAGATGTAGTCATTCAGGAAGGAGGCAAAACATTTGGAAGTAGAAAAAATTTAAATATTAACAAAAATAAAGGAAAAAAGAAGAGACAAAAACAATCTAATTCCAGACCCCTCCTCAGATGCATTCACTCCTGAGTATATACCAATGTGGCAAGGCTAACTGACACATGGAAAGGCCTGTGTGGTACCGGGAGAGAGGACTGCCTTTGGGATCCGGAGAACTCATTTAAAACCCACCTTGGTCAAGTAATTGAACCTCTCTGGTCTTCGTTTCCTCATCTTTGCAATGAACAGCCTATAGCTTTGCTTCTGACCTTTAAGGTATCATCCCATGCATGGACCCTTGTAGGTCTGGAGTTAGAAGTCCAGGAATGAGTGATTGTGCTTTCATGGAAGAAGTTTCATGGACCCTTAAAAACCCTTAACTTCTATTTTAGAATCAATACTGTGTATAGGTTCTAAGGCAAAAGAGTGGTAAAGGTTAGGTAATGGGTTTAAATGACTTGCCCGGGGTCACCCAGATAGGAAATGTCTGAGGAGAGATTTGAACCCAGAACCTCCTGTCTCTGGTCCTGGCTCTCTCAGTAGATTCAGAGCCACTTAGCTGCCCTATGGAGTCTTAAAAGGAAAGTAACACAAACCGAGGATGAGCAAAATTTATAGGAATTTTTCATAGGTGGATCTTTTTCAAGCATGCATTTGTCCAAACCTTTTTGTTATTCTTTGATTACACATGGCCTTTTTGGTGCTTTTGGGCCCCCTTGCAAGAAAACCTGTATAAATGGTCCTAGATTTCTGAGAGAATGATAATAATTGATCATAATAATAGATAATATTGAAATAGCTTTAAAGTTTAATCTTTATAACTGTCCTGTGAAACAGATATTGTAATATCCCTATTTTACAGGTAAGGAAATTTGTCCAGGATCACAAATCTATTAAGTGTCTGAGGCAGAATGTAAACTCTAGTCCTTCTTAACCCAATTTAATACTCGTCAATGTATTAAGTTTGAAAATTCCCTAGGGACCGGCTGCCCTGCTCTGCTCTGGACCAACCCAGAAATTTCCTTTTACTGCAGGTTTCTGTTTGGTTAAATAGGAGTGTGTGTGGGGTGACTAGGTGGTTCAGCACATAGAGAGCCAGGACTGAAGACAGGAGCTCCTGGGTTCAAGTGTGTCTTCAAACATTTCCTAGCTATGTGACCTTGGATAAGTCCTAAACCCTATTGCCTAGCCTTTGCCAATGGCACCAATACTTAGTATTGCTTCTAAGATGGAAGATAAGGGTTAAAAAAAAAGGTGTGTGTGTGTGCGCATACCTGTATTATCTTCCTTCTCACTTCTGATCTGTTCAGTGGACTTCCCTTAGTAATGCTGTTTTTGATTGAGTTCCTCTGGGCTAGTTCCAATGAGCAACTGGAATCAGATCCATTTTTTTTTTTCAACTCTGGCCACCAAAACTGGCTCACACATCAGTGAAATCTCTGCTGCTGCTTTCCATACACCAGAGAGGTGATTTCCTTAGCAAATTGTCCTATTCAAAGGTAGCTCTCCTACTCTCTGTGAGTTCTGCAGCAGGATTTTGCATGTGCTCACCCCCTAGAGCAGCACTTGGCTGGCTGTTTGGGTCACTGGTCACTGAATGGAGAGGACGTATCCAGATCCACGATGAACTGTCTTGGAAAGTCTAAGAAGAGTCACAGGTTTTTCAGGCTGGACATGGGAGAGACCTCACTGGCCATCTGGTCAAGCCCTTCATTTTACAGTCAAGGAAACTGAGGCTCAAGGAAATGAAATAAAACTTGCTCCAGGTTACATAGGTAGGAAGCAAAAGAGTTGGGATTTGAACTCAAGTTCTCCCACTTCATTGATCTTTCCAGCATGCTTCACTCTGTGATGGCTCCTGTGTAAGCTCGCAGGGTTCCTTTTCCTTTCCTGTTAGCTTAAAGACAAAACGTATATAGAGGAAGTCATATATACAAAAAGTATATAGAGGAATTTTTCCTAAGAAAGTAATTAGGAGCATATGAATTATTTAAGAGATGATATCATTCAGTGAAAATTGGTGGAAAGATCCGTGGGTTCACAGAAAGGAAACAATATTGAAAGTAACAAAAACATAGAGCATTTTAAGATTTGCTAAACATTTTGCATATTATCTTATTTGAATCTTACCACAACCCTGTGAGGTAGGTTCTATTCTTATCTCCATAGAGATGAGGAAACTCAGGCAGACAGATGGGGAAGGACTTGTCCAGGGTCACATGGTCAATAAGTGTCTGAGGAAGAATTTGAACTCAGTTTTTCCTGCTTCCAAGTTCAGTGTGCCACTACCTTGTATAGTTTGTATAGTTCTTCATAGTTTTTATAACAGTTTTAGTTACAGATAATGTCATCTACATTTATAAATGAGGAGGATCTAGGCCTTAGACAGATTAAAGGAACTTGGTCAATATCCTGAGACTTATCTATCCATGGTGCTGATGGTACTAGAACCCAGTACTTTTGACACAGCTCATGCCCTTCCTTCCTCCCTCCCTCCCTCTCTTCCTTCCCTCCTTCCTTCCTTCCTTCCTTCTTTCCTTTCTCTTTCTCTTTCTTTCTTTCTTTCTTTCTTTCTTTCTTTCTTTCTTTCTTTCTTTCTTTCTTTCTTTCTTTCTTTCTNCTCTCTCTCTCTCTCTCTCTCTCTTTCTTTCTTTCTTTCTTTCTTTCTTTCTTTCTTTCTTTCTTTCTTTCTTTCTTTCTTTCTTTCTTTCTCTCTCAGAGGAAAAGGAGAAAAGAGGATTAATGCATGTTAATGGCAATCTATGACATCTTGACTCCTACATATTTAAGGAAGAAATCTCAGGAAAACTGTCCCTTTTCCCAAAACATTCTCATGACCATTTTCCAGAGAGCTCTCTCCTTTCTAACATATACAAAACCTAAATGCTTTACTACATTCACTGTGCTGTAGTGTTTCCATCTAGTATTTGTTCTCTAATGTCCAATAAGGTGGAACTTGCTAGTCAGTGCTTTCCAATAATAATTATATTTATAGGGTTTGTCTCTAGGGTTAATTTTTTGATGTTGAGTAAGAGATGAAATCTGATTGAAGATTTCCCATATTAATTACATTTGTAAGTTTTCTCTCCTATAACGCTTTACTGATGTTGAATAAGGTGAAGATTGGAAGTCTTTCCAAATACATTACATTTATAGGGCTTCTTTTCATTTCTAGTAAAATTCTCTGATTTTGAATTGACATGAAACCTGATAGAATAATTTCACGCATCTGTTGTGTTCAAAAGGTTTCTTCAGTATGAAGTCTCTGATGCTCAGTAAGAGATGACTTGTCGATGAAATCGTGGATCTTCTGCCAACAGGTTCTTTAATGTTTGGTTAGTTCTAAATTACTTTAGAAACCTTTTCGTAGTGATTATATTTATGGTATTTTGCTCCTATAGGAATTCTCCATGGTAAACCACGATTTGAGCTCAGGCTAAAGTTTGTTTCATATTTGTTATTATGCAAACTAAAGTAAATCGACCCAGTCCTTGACCTACAATGTCACATCTAATCATAAGCCACATTTATTTATTTATTTTTTTTTGGTGATAGAATTGCAACCACATAGACTCACTTTGGCACCAGAGCCACAATTCTAGAAAGTTCTCTACAACCAACTCTGTAGATGAAAAGCATACTTGTGCTTCTAAATGAAATGAAAATATCATCTCTATAAAGCCTGTTCTGACCAACCCACTAGATGTGATTCACCCCACCTCTGAATTCCTTTCTATATACCCCATATGGTATTATCATACATTATTTTATAAATAGATTTATGTGTATGGTATGGGTTTTATTCCTGCTACTTATTTCATGATCTTAGAAATTCATTCATTCATTCACATTTATTGAGTGCCTACTATGTGCAAAGCATTATACCAAATGGTGAGGATACAAAGGGAAAGTAACTGGAGCTCTGCTTGCTTCTGATTGGTGAAATGTTTCTGCATTTTGCCAGATCCACCCCCACCCTGCTGCCTGATGCTCTTCCACCATCTTCATGCCACACACAGAGCCACCTACATACTCTCCTCAATCCCCACCTTTTCTGTAGTTATAATAATGATATTATTACATTTAATAATATTTCTGTTACATATATTATAGCAATATATAATTAATTAAGTTTAAAGTACCAATTAATTATTTTATGCATATATAAAATAATTAATTATTTTGTAATAATTAACAATATCTATTTATAATTTGTTTTATATATTATATATAATAATATTATGATAATAGTAATAGAAGCTAACATTTATATAATACCTACTATGTGTCAGGCAATGTGCTAAGCACTCTGCAATTACTATCTCATTCGATCCCCACAACAATGGGAGGTAGATGCTATTATTATCCCCATTTTTACATATTAGGAAACTGAGGCAAACAGAGATTAACTGACTTGCCCAGGGTCACATAGCTAGCAAGTGCCTGAGCCTGGATCTGAACTCAGGTCTTCCTGATTTTAGATCCAGTGCTCCATGCACTGAGCAACTCAGCTGACTGGGAATAATAGTCAAATCAACAGTATTTTTTCTAAAAAGGTCATGTCAATCAACTGCCTATGGCTCTATGAAAGTGCCCCCTATGAATTTCCATCCCATCCTGGACACTTATATATACTCTTTTCCCTCATTAGCACGTAAGCCTATTGAGGAGAGGGACTTTCTTCATGTATTTTTATTTTCAATATTTAGACCAGTGCCTAGCACATAGTAAATACTCACTAAATGCTTTTTCTTTCATGTATTCATTCAAAGGTAGGAATTAGGAATTATAAATCTTTTCATCATTCCATTATACCGAGGAATATGATCTAGAGCTAGAAGGAACCCCAGAACCATCAGTTGAATTGTGTCATTTCGTAGGGGAGGAAAGGCTTAAGGAAGTTAAGTAATTTGCCCAAGGCCACACAAGTAGTAAACCTCAGAAGTGTGATTTGAACTCAGGACTTGTAACTTCAGTGCCAGTGCCTATAGCACACTGCCCCCTGCTGGTGTTTTATATACAATGGGTACCCAATAAATGTTGGGTGGGTGACTGCCTGGTCTATTGATATCTTCCTTCATACCTTCTATTCTCTGTTTTCCTTCTACTCAACTCCTATTTTTTACTTAAGGCTGCCACAGATATTGAAAACTTTATGACAGATTTCAGGGTTCAGTAGCTAACTTTCCCTCCTTTTATGAAAGACAACAGTCAGATTTAGTTACACGATTGTTTCGCAAAGGCACTTTAACAAATCTTTCCTCGCTGGCAACTCTGGTCTAAAAAACCCTCTCATCTAATCAGTTGTTGTTTCTTAGAAATACCAACGAGCACACCTTCTATGAAGTGCGCCCAAGGGGTCATCAGGGGGATTCAGGATCCTTCATTTGGGTGGACATCAGAAGGGGTTGACATTGTTCATTCAGGACAAAATCTACTGGGAGAATTTTTACTTTGAAGCACATTTGTGAGAATCTGTGATGTGGCTTGACATGAACTTTTTCTTGTGGCTTTTGGAAACACAAAAAATTTTTGAGAAATCCCCAAATGATTGTATCTTGGAGAAAATGTTTTTGGCTTGCCTTGGTTCTGCCCTGTTTTGCAAAATTTCAGTGAATTTTAGTCTAGGATTTATGGATTTCCAAAAGACTGTGGAGGTCATTCAACCCAAATGACCAAGAGCAGTGATTGGGCAAACTTTTTAAAGAGGGGCCAAAGGAAAGGAAATGCTCCTCTGTCAGTCTGTTTCTAAGGCAACTCTTTCGAAGTTTCGTTGTATTGTGTCCTACTCGTTGTATTAGTCAGATTAGGAATAATGATGCATGGCCGGATAGAACATTCCAGGGGACCACATCTTGCCCACAGGCCGTAGTTTGCCCATCACTGACCAAGAGTATTCCCCTTAGAGAATCCCTGAAGAGTGGGTATCTGGCCTCCATTTGATCTCAAGGGACGAGGAAATGTCCAGCTCCCAAGGATGCCAGTCCACTGTGCTTTTAGATAACTTAATTATTTGGAAGTTTTCTCCTCTATCAGACTGAAGTATGATGCTCTGAAACGTCCAACCATTGCTTCTCATTCTGAATCTGAGCTGAACAAGTCTAATTCTTCCAAATTATGCTCCTTCAAATAATTGAAGATGGCTATCATGTGTCCACTGAGTCTTCTGTTCTGGTTCCAAGTTTCCTCACCATCCTGGCTTCTTCAGATCTTTATAAACCATAAAAGTTAGTTCTTCTTTAATAATAGTAACAATATAGCAATAATAATGATAATAATAATAAGCTAGGGGGAATAGGGAGTCCTTTGAGGCTTTTGAGCAGGAGAGAGGCATAATCAAACTTGTTTATTAGGAAGATATTTTGGCAGCTGTATAAAGGATGGATTGAAAAGAGAAGATACCCTAGTTGAGATCATCAACTAGGAGGCTCTTACAATTTTCAAACTGCCTCAAAAAAAGCAAAGAAAGAAAAAGACAGAGATTATGTTTCTTCTGTTATGGGAGAAATGGCATGGATGCAGATAAACATAATTAGTATGAAGGATATGATGGGGACAAAGGGAAGATCTAGGTAAAGAACTAGAGGAGATTAGAAAGGGAACATTTTCCATTTGGGGAAACTCAGAAAGAGACTGGAGACAATAAAGGCCAAGTTATAGTAGGATAATGTGGAGAGAAGGGGGTTGATGCAAAGGATGCTATGGATGTAGAATCAAGAAAAGGAAGTCATGATGGCAAAGAGCCAGAATGGGTTCCTCATTATTGCTCATGCCAGACTAACCTGATTTCTGCTTTTGAGGATTATTAAATTAGTAGATAGTGAGCCAGCATTTATATAGCATTTCAAGTTTGGCAAAGGGCTTTACATGTGTTAGCTCATTTGATCATTGCAGCAATCCTGGAGGTAGGTGCTATTATTATCCCCATTATTACTAATGAGGAAACTGAGTCATAGAGAAGATGACTGACTTACTCAAGATCACACAGCTAATCAATATCTGAATCAGAACTCAAACACAGTTCTTCATGATTCTAAATCTGTTGTAGAATAGTTTAGAATTTACTAAATATAAGACAAATATCTGATGTTCTTCTTGTGAACCTTATGGGGAGAAGGTAAGATAACAGCATAATTAGGTTGCTTTGGAACTGGTTTAATGGCCAGATGCAAAGAATGATCATTCATGGTTTGATGACAACCTCCAAGATCTCTTGCAGGGATCTGGGCTTTGTCTTGTGCTGTGGAATGTTTTCGTTTTAAATCAGTGATTTGGATAAATGGCATAGAGAGCATACTTGTCAGATTGGTGGATGGCACAAAGCTGGAGGGAAAGCTAACACAGTGAATGAACATCAGTCTCCAGTCAGATTTTGAGAGGCTAAAACATCATATCAAGTCTAATTGAATAGGAAAGAATGTAAAGCCATTCATGGTTTAATAAAATCAGCTTCACAAGTACAAGGCAGTGGAAGTTTGGCTTGACAGCAGTCTGTTAGCCAAATACACAGAGGTTTTGGTGGACTGAAAACTCAGTATGAATAGTGTGTGATGTGGCTGCCAGAGACCCTAATGCAAACCTGTTTCATGTTCTTCAGAGATCTGGTGTTCAGGACTAGACAACTGATCATCTCATTGAATGTTTCAATAGTCAGGCCCCAGATGGGTGATTGTGGCCAATTCTGGGTTCTGTAAGCAGGAAAAGGATAGTAGTAAATAGTAGAGTGTTTGGATGATGGCAACCAGACCAGAAGGAGTCTCAACATCATGCTAAATCAATATTACAAGCTCAAAGTCCTGGTCAGCTCCTTACCCTCCCTTTCCCCTCACACCCCTCAATTTCTCACTCCAAATATCTTCATTCATTCGTCACCTCTCAAGAGTCAGATCCTAAGCACCCTTCTCTGCCTCCAATCTGTCTCTTTTCCATCCTCCATCCTCCAAATGTTTTAGGACAGTGATGGGCAAACTATGCTGGAGGGCCAGATGGAGCCCCACTGAAATGTTCTATGCAGCTACACGACATTATTCCTAATCTGACGAATACAATGAGTAGGATTCAATACAATGAAACTTGGAAAGAGTTGCCTTAGGAACAGACTGAGAGAAGAACATTTCCTTTCCTTTGGCCCCCTCTGTAAAAAGTTTGCCCATCACTCTTTTAGGAGAAGTTTGTCTGACCACATATAATCCCTGATTAATAAATTCTAAAGATTCCATATTGCCCCCAGGATCGAACATAAATTCCTTTGTTTGCCACATATAATTCTTTGTAAAACTGGCCCCTACCTACCTTTCCAGTCTTTTTACACACCTTTTATCTCTTCCCTGGCTGTGGCCCTCAGGTATGTCCCTCATACATGGCATACCATCTTCCATCTTTTGAGTTGGTTATCCCTAGCCTTGAATGCACATCCTCTTTACTTTTTTCCTCTTGGAAGTCCTTATTTTTCTCAAAACACAGGTCAAGTGTTACCTTTTTCAGACCTTTCCTGGTCTCCACAGCTGATAGTGCTTCCCTGTCCCTTCCTCCCATGATTACTTTCTTCCTGTTTTCTATGTACTCGATTATATATATGTTGTTTTCTCCATTAGATCCTTTGAGTTTGGACCTTCTTAGCCAATTGATAAAACCACCTACCCATTTAATATCCAGCTCCTATCTTTCCAACTTTCCCATAAAGATACTGTGAGAAATTTTGTCAAATGCCTTGTTGAAATGAATGTTGATTACCAGTTTGGAATGTCATGTTCTCTGACATGAACCCATGATGGCTTGAAGTGGTCACCACTTTCTTTTCTAAATGCCCATGATTCATTCCTTTAGCAATATCTCCAAAATGTATCAATTTTTGGCTTAAGTCTCAAAAACAGCTTAGAACTAGGACATCAATACATGACTTGATTCTAGAAGTATACAATACTGCACAAAAGTTAATAGCTCTGGTTTTCTGGTGTGATTTTTACAAACATTGGGGTATCAAAATGCTAATTCTGGACTTTGAAAATATCAAATCTCCATTCTTCCCTGACAAGTTCATTTCCTCTCCAACAAATCTAAAGTAGTAATTATTAAACATAGATTTAATCTGGCCCTTGTTTCTAAGACTGGAAACTCTCCCCACAGCAGTACTAACTTTATCCCCAGAGACTAAATGTTATTAAAGGAACTAGTTACAAGATGGAATCACCTTCCTTTTGTATCTTACTCTTTGTACTTTTTCTTCTTATTTAAAGGCCAGCAGCTAAGATCAGACACTTAAAAGGTGAGCACTTAGTTACAATACTCCAAAGAACATAGATCTTTTAATTACTTCTTTGCACCTATCAGTTCCATGAGGATGGTAAGTTCAACAGATAATGATACCTACAACCTGAAACCAGTGTTTTGGAGCTTCTCTTTAATAGCTATAAAATTCACTGACATGTTATATTGCAAATTACTTCTTAAACCATTAACCATAACCTAAGAAAGAGACATTTTGACAGAACAAAATGGGAAAAGTTATTTTTGTGTAATGAAAAAAACACATTTATGAGTTGATATAAAAATACAATTTAACTGACAAATCTTTTGTCTACTTCAGCATACAGTATATTAAGACAAGCTTCTCCATGGACAAATTCAGCACTTTTGAATCTTATGTAGTGCCCTGTGATAGAGCAATAGATTAATTTTTAGTACAGAATTTTCTGAAAGGTTGATGTGGCTGGGGCTCAGGAGTTTGGCAAAGAGTCCATAATAGCAATTCTCTCCAGTCCTCATCCTCCCAAGGTCGGCAGGATTTGAACCCTGAAGACTTTTTTTTTTAAACCCTTGTACTTCGGTGTATTGTCTCATAGGTGGAAGAATGGTAAGGGTGGGCAATGGGGGTCAAGTGACTTGCCCAGGGTCACACAGCTGGGAAGTGGCTGAGGCCGGATTTGAACCTAGGACCTCCTGTCTCTAGGCCTGACTCTCACTCCACTGAGCTACCCAGCTGCCCCTACCCTGAAGACTTTTAAGAGAATTTAAAGGAAGTTTTTAAAGAGAGGTTCTGTCTTGGAAAGCTTGGGTGTTTCTAAATCTCAACATGGAAATGCCATACAGTTTCCCTCACTGGGCAGCTCTTGAGTAGTGGGAACATAAGGCAAGAATTAAGGAACTCACAGAGAACCAATTTATATTTGTATTGCAGTCTTGGTTTGTAAAGTTCTATTCAGTCATCTAATCTGTCCTCAGGGTATTGGTTTTTATTATAACTGTTATTAACAGCTGGGGGAAAAATATAGGGGGCTATAAACCTATGAAAAGAAAGAAGTCATAAACAGGCAAGACTCAGTTTTGCCCTATGTATATGCAAAATAGTTCTGAATATGGCAGTTTTGTCCTTGTGTTTCATATACTGTCCAGGGCAGGAATGAACAGTCTCTGGCACATGTGCAAGAAATGGTTTTGGGGCTGAATTTGCTCCCTTCTTTCCTTATATATTCTTTTTTTCTTTCTTGCTCATTTCCTTCCTTCCCTCCAAACTTTCTGCCTTCCCTTCCCTTCCCTTCCCTTCCCTTCCCTTCCCTTCCCTTCCCTTCCCTTCCCTTCCCTTCCCTTCCCTTCCCTTCCCTTCCCTTCCCTTCCCTTCCCTTCCCTTCCCTTCCCTTCCCTTCCCTTCCCTTCCCTTCCCTTCCCTTCCCTTCCCTTCCCTTCCCTTCCCTTCCCTTCCCTTCCCTTCCCTTCCCTTCCCTTCCCTTCCCTTCCCTTCCCTTCCCTTCCCTTCCCTTCCCTTCCCTTCCCTTCCCTTCCCTTCCCTTCCCTTCCCTTCCCTTCCCTTCCCTTCCCTTCCCTTCCCTTCCCTTCCCTTCCCTTCCCTTCCCTTCCCTTCCCTTCCCTTCCCTTCCCTTCCCTTCCCTTCCCTTCCCTTCCCTTCCCTTCCCTTCCCTTCCCTTCCCTTCCCTTCCCTTCCCTTCCCTTCCCTTCCCTTCCCTTCCCTTCCCTTCCCTTCCCTTCCCTTCCCTTCCCTTCCCTTCCCTTCCCTTCCCTTCCCTTCCCTTCCCTTCCCTTCCCTTCCCTTCCCTTCCCTTCCCTTCCCTTCCCTTCCCTTCCCTTCCCTTCCCTTCCCTTCCCTTCCCTTCCCTTCCCTTCCCTTCCCTTCCCTTCCCTTCCCTTCCCTTCCCTTCCCTTCCCTTCCCTTCCCTTCCCTTCCCTTCCCTTCCCTTCCCTTCCCTTCCCTTCCCTTCCCTTCCCTTCCCTTCCCTTCCCTTCCCTTCCCTTCCCTTCCCTTCCCTTCCCTTCCCTTCCCTTCCCTTCCCTTCCCTTCCCTTCCCTTCCCTTCCCTTCCCTTCCCTTCCCTTCCCTTCCCTTCCCTTCCCTTCCCTTCCCTTCCCTTCCCTTCCCTTCCCTTCCCTTCCCTTCCCTTCCCTTCCCTTCCCTTCCCTTCCCTTCCCTTCCCTTCCCTTCCCTTCCCTTCCCTTCCCTTCCCTTCCCTTCCCTTCCCTTCCCTTCCCTTCCCTTCCCTTCCCTTCCCTTCCCTTCCCTTCCCTTCCCTTCCCTTCCCTTCCCTTCCCTTCCCTTCCCTTCCCTTCCCTTCCCTTCCCTTCCCTTCCCTTCCCTTCCCTTCCCTTCCCTTCCCTTCCCTTCCCTTCCCTTCCCTTCCCTTCCCTTCCCTTCCCTTCCCTTCCCTTCCCTTCCCTTCCCTTCCCTTCCCTTCCCTTCCCTTCCCTTCCCTTCCCTTCCCTTCCCTTCCCTTCCCTTCCCTTCCCTTCCCTTCCCTTCCCTTCCCTTCCCTTCCCTTCCCTTCCCTTCCCTTCCCTTCCCTTCCCTTCCCTTCCCTTCCCTTCCCTTCCCTTCCCTTCCCTTCCCTTCCCTTCCCTTCCCTTCCCTTCCCTTCCCTTCCCTTCCCTTCCCTTCCCTTCCCTTCCCTTCCCTTCCCTTCCCTTCCCTTCCCTTCCCTTCCCTTCCCTTCCCTTCCCTTCCCTTCCCTTCCCTTCCCTTCCCTTCCCTTCCCTTCCCTTCCCTTCCCTTCCCTTCCCTTCCCTTCCCTTCCCTTCCCTTCCCTTCCCTTCCCTTCCCTTCCCTTCCCTTCCCTTCCCTTCCCTTCCCTTCCCTTCCCTTCCCTTCCCTTCCCTTCCCTTCCCTTCCCTTCCCTTCCCTTCCCTTCCCTTCCCTTCCCTTCCCTTCCCTTCCCTTCCCTTCCCTTCCCTTCCCTTCCCTTCCCTTCCCTTCCCTTCCCTTCCCTTCCCTTCCCTTCCCTTCCCTTCCCTTCCCTTCCCTTCCCTTCCCTTCCCTTCCCTTCCCTTCCCTTCCCTTCCCTTCCCTTCCCTTCCCTTCCCTTCCCTTCCCTTCCCTTCCCTTCCCTTCCCTTCCCTTCCCTTCCCTTCCCTTCCCTTCCCTTCCCTTCCCTTCCCTTCCCTTCCCTTCCCTTCCCTTCCCTTCCCTTCCCTTCCCTTCCCTTCCCTTCCCTTCCCTTCCCTTCCCTTCCCTTCCCTTCCCTTCCCTTCCCTTCCCTTCCCTTCCCTTCCCTTCCCTTCCCTTCCCTTCCCTTCCCTTCCCTTCCCTTCCCTTCCCTTCCCTTCCCTTCCCTTCCCTTCCCTTCCCTTCCCTTCCCTTCCCTTCCCTTCCCTTCCCTTCCCTTCCCTTCCCTTCCCTTCCCTTCCCTTCCCTTCCCTTCCCTTCCCTTCCCTTCCCTTCCCTTCCCTTCCCTTCCCTTCCCTTCCCTTCCCTTCCCTTCCCTTCCCTTCCCTTCCCTTCCCTTCCCTTCCCTTCCCTTCCCTTCCCTTCCCTTCCCTTCCCTTCCCTTCCCTTCCCTTCCCTTCCCTTCCCTTCCCTTCCCTTCCCTTCCCTTCCCTTCCCTTCCCTTCCCTTCCCTTCCCTTCCCTTCCCTTCCCTTCCCTTCCCTTCCCTTCCCTTCCCTTCCCTTCCCTTCCCTTCCCTTCCCTTCCCTTCCCTTCCCTTCCCTTCCCTTCCCTTCCCTTCCCTTCCCTTCCCTTCCCTTCCCTTCCCTTCCCTTCCCTTCCCTTCCCTTCCCTTCCCTTCCCTTCCCTTCCCTTCCCTTCCCTTCCCTTCCCTTCCCTTCCCTTCCCTTCCCTTCCCTTCCCTTCCCTTCCCTTCCCTTCCCTTCCCTTCCCTTCCCTTCCCTTCCCTTCCCTTCCCTTCCCTTCCCTTCCCTTCCCTTCCCTTCCCTTCCCTTCCCTTCCCTTCCCTTCCCTTCCCTTCCCTTCCCTTCCCTTCCCTTCCCTTCCCTTCCCTTCCCTTCCCTTCCCTTCCCTTCCCTTCCCTTCCCTTCCCTTCCCTTCCCTTCCCTTCCCTTCCCTTCCCTTCCCTTCCCTTCCCTTCCCTTCCCTTCCCTTCCCTTCCCTTCCCTTCCCTTCCCTTCCCTTCCCTTCCCTTCCCTTCCCTTCCCTTCCCTTCCCTTCCCTTCCCTTCCCTTCCCTTCCCTTCCCTTCCCTTCCCTTCCCTTCCCTTCCCTTCCCTTCCCTTCCCTTCCCTTCCCTTCCCTTCCCTTCCCTTCCCTTCCCTTCCCTTCCCTTCCCTTCCCTTCCCTTCCCTTCCCTTCCCTTCCCTTCCCTTCCCTTCCCTTCCCTTCCCTTCCCTTCCCTTCCCTTCCCTTCCCTTCCCTTCCCTTCCCTTCCCTTCCCTTCCCTTCCCTTCCCTTCCCTTCCCTTCCCTTCCCTTCCCTTCCCTTCCCTTCCCTTCCCTTCCCTTCCCTTCCCTTCCCTTCCCTTCCCTTCCCTTCCCTTCCCTTCCCTTCCCTTCCCTTCCCTTCCCTTCCCTTCCCTTCCCTTCCCTTCCCTTCCCTTCCCTTCCCTTCCCTTCCCTTCCCTTCCCTTCCCTTCCCTTCCCTTCCCTTCCCTTCCCTTCCCTTCCCTTCCCTTCCCTTCCCTTCCCTTCCCTTCCCTTCCCTTCCCTTCCCTTCCCTTCCCTTCCCTTCCCTTCCCTTCCCTTCCCTTCCCTTCCCTTCCCTTCCCTTCCCTTCCCTTCCCTTCCCTTCCCTTCCCTTCCCTTCCCTTCCCTTCCCTTCCCTTCCCTTCCCTTCCCTTCCCTTCCCTTCCCTTCCCTTCCCTTCCCTTCCCTTCCCTTCCCTTCCCTTCCCTTCCCTTCCCTTCCCTTCCCTTCCCTTCCCTTCCCTTCCCTTCCCTTCCCTTCCCTTCCCTTCCCTTCCCTTCCCTTCCCTTCCCTTCCCTTCCCTTCCCTTCCCTTCCCTTCCCTTCCCTTCCCTTCCCTTCCCTTCCCTTCCCTTCCCTTCCCTTCCCTTCCCTTCCCTTCCCTTCCCTTCCCTTCCCTTCCCTTCCCTTCCCTTCCCTTCCCTTCCCTTCCCTTCCCTTCCCTTCCCTTCCCTTCCCTTCCCTTCCCTTCCCTTCCCTTCCCTTCCCTTCCCTTCCCTTCCCTTCCCTTCCCTTCCCTTCCCTTCCCTTCCCTTCCCTTCCCTTCCCTTCCCTTCCCTTCCCTTCCCTTCCCTTCCCTTCCCTTCCCTTCCCTTCCCTTCCCTTCCCTTCCCTTCCCTTCCCTTCCCTTCCCTTCCCTTCCCTTCCCTTCCCTTCCCTTCCCTTCCCTTCCCTTCCCTTCCCTTCCCTTCCCTTCCCTTCCCTTCCCTTCCCTTCCCTTCCCTTCCCTTCCCTTCCCTTCCCTTCCCTTCCCTTCCCTTCCCTTCCCTTCCCTTCCCTTCCCTTCCCTTCCCTTCCCTTCCCTTCCCTTCCCTTCCCTTCCCTTCCCTTCCCTTCCCTTCCCTTCCCTTCCCTTCCCTTCCCTTCCCTTCCCTTCCCTTCCCTTCCCTTCCCTTCCCTTCCCTTCCCTTCCCTTCCCTTCCCTTCCCTTCCCTTCCCTTCCCTTCCCTTCCCTTCCCTTCCCTTCCCTTCCCTTCCCTTCCCTTCCCTTCCCTTCCCTTCCCTTCCCTTCCCTTCCCTTCCCTTCCCTTCCCTTCCCTTCCCTTCCCTTCCCTTCCCTTCCCTTCCCTTCCCTTCCCTTCCCTTCCCTTCCCTTCCCTTCCCTTCCCTTCCCTTCCCTTCCCTTCCCTTCCCTTCCCTTCCCTTCCCTTCCCTTCCCTTCCCTTCCCTTCCCTTCCCTTCCCTTCCCTTCCCTTCCCTTCCCTTCCCTTCCCTTCCCTTCCCTTCCCTTCCCTTCCCTTCCCTTCCCTTCCCTTCCCTTCCCTTCCCTTCCCTTCCCTTCCCTTCCCTTCCCTTCCCTTCCCTTCCCTTCCCTTCCCTTCCCTTCCCTTCCCTTCCCTTCCCTTCCCTTCCCTTCCCTTCCCTTCCCTTCCCTTCCCTTCCCTTCCCTTCCCTTCCCTTCCCTTCCCTTCCCTTCCCTTCCCTTCCCTTCCCTTCCCTTCCCTTCCCTTCCCTTCCCTTCCCTTCCCTTCCCTTCCCTTCCCTTCCCTTCCCTTCCCTTCCCTTCCCTTCCCTTCCCTTCCCTTCCCTTCCCTTCCCTTCCCTTCCCTTCCCTTCCCTTCCCTTCCCTTCCCTTCCCTTCCCTTCCCTTCCCTTCCCTTCCCTTCCCTTCCCTTCCCTTCCCTTCCCTTCCCTTCCCTTCCCTTCCCTTCCCTTCCCTTCCCTTCCCTTCCCTTCCCTTCCCTTCCCTTCCCTTCCCTTCCCTTCCCTTCCCTTCCCTTCCCTTCCCTTCCCTTCCCTTCCCTTCCCTTCCCTTCCCTTCCCTTCCCTTCCCTTCCCTTCCCTTCCCTTCCCTTCCCTTCCCTTCCCTTCCCTTCCCTTCCCTTCCCTTCCCTTCCCTTCCCTTCCCTTCCCTTCCCTTCCCTTCCCTTCCCTTCCCTTCCCTTCCCTTCCCTTCCCTTCCCTTCCCTTCCCTTCCCTTCCCTTCCCTTCCCTTCCCTTCCCTTCCCTTCCCTTCCCTTCCCTTCCCTTCCCTTCCCTTCCCTTCCCTTCCCTTCCCTTCCCTTCCCTTCCCTTCCCTTCCCTTCCCTTCCCTTCCCTTCCCTTCCCTTCCCTTCCCTTCCCTTCCCTTCCCTTCCCTTCCCTTCCCTTCCCTTCCCTTCCCTTCCCTTCCCTTCCCTTCCCTTCCCTTCCCTTCCCTTCCCTTCCCTTCCCTTCCCTTCCCTTCCCTTCCCTTCCCTTCCCTTCCCTTCCCTTCCCTTCCCTTCCCTTCCCTTCCCTTCCCTTCCCTTCCCTTCCCTTCCCTTCCCTTCCCTTCCCTTCCCTTCCCTTCCCTTCCCTTCCCTTCCCTTCCCTTCCCTTCCCTTCCCTTCCCTTCCCTTCCCTTCCCTTCCCTTCCCTTCCCTTCCCTTCCCTTCCCTTCCCTTCCCTTCCCTTCCCTTCCCTTCCCTTCCCTTCCCTTCCCTTCCCTTCCCTTCCCTTCCCTTCCCTTCCCTTCCCTTCCCTTCCCTTCCCTTCCCTTCCCTTCCCTTCCCTTCCCTTCCCTTCCCTTCCCTTCCCTTCCCTTCCCTTCCCTTCCCTTCCCTTCCCTTCCCTTCCCTTCCCTTCCCTTCCCTTCCCTTCCCTTCCCTTCCCTTCCCTTCCCTTCCCTTCCCTTCCCTTCCCTTCCCTTCCCTTCCCTTCCCTTCCCTTCCCTTCCCTTCCCTTCCCTTCCCTTCCCTTCCCTTCCCTTCCCTTCCCTTCCCTTCCCTTCCCTTCCCTTCCCTTCCCTTCCCTTCCCTTCCCTTCCCTTCCCTTCCCTTCCCTTCCCTTCCCTTCCCTTCCCTTCCCTTCCCTTCCCTTCCCTTCCCTTCCCTTCCCTTCCCTTCCCTTCCCTTCCCTTCCCTTCCCTTCCCTTCCCTTCCCTTCCCTTCCCTTCCCTTCCCTTCCCTTCCCTTCCCTTCCCTTCCCTTCCCTTCCCTTCCCTTCCCTTCCCTTCCCTTCCCTTCCCTTCCCTTCCCTTCCCTTCCCTTCCCTTCCCTTCCCTTCCCTTCCCTTCCCTTCCCTTCCCTTCCCTTCCCTTCCCTTCCCTTCCCTTCCCTTCCCTTCCCTTCCCTTCCCTTCCCTTCCCTTCCCTTCCCTTCCCTTCCCTTCCCTTCCCTTCCCTTCCCTTCCCTTCCCTTCCCTTCCCTTCCCTTCCCTTCCCTTCCCTTCCCTTCCCTTCCCTTCCCTTCCCTTCCCTTCCCTTCCCTTCCCTTCCCTTCCCTTCCCTTCCCTTCCCTTCCCTTCCCTTCCCTTCCCTTCCCTTCCCTTCCCTTCCCTTCCCTTCCCTTCCCTTCCCTTCCCTTCCCTTCCCTTCCCTTCCCTTCCCTTCCCTTCCCTTCCCTTCCCTTCCCTTCCCTTCCCTTCCCTTCCCTTCCCTTCCCTTCCCTTCCCTTCCCTTCCCTTCCCTTCCCTTCCCTTCCCTTCCCTTCCCTTCCCTTCCCTTCCCTTCCCTTCCCTTCCCTTCCCTTCCCTTCCCTTCCCTTCCCTTCCCTTCCCTTCCCTTCCCTTCCCTTCCCTTCCCTTCCCTTCCCTTCCCTTCCCTTCCCTTCCCTTCCCTTCCCTTCCCTTCCCTTCCCTTCCCTTCCCTTCCCTTCCCTTCCCTTCCCTTCCCTTCCCTTCCCTTCCCTTCCCTTCCCTTCCCTTCCCTTCCCTTCCCTTCCCTTCCCTTCCCTTCCCTTCCCTTCCCTTCCCTTCCCTTCCCTTCCCTTCCCTTCCCTTCCCTTCCCTTCCCTTCCCTTCCCTTCCCTTCCCTTCCCTTCCCTTCCCTTCCCTTCCCTTCCCTTCCCTTCCCTTCCCTTCCCTTCCCTTCCCTTCCCTTCCCTTCCCTTCCCTTCCCTTCCCTTCCCTTCCCTTCCCTTCCCTTCCCTTCCCTTCCCTTCCCTTCCCTTCCCTTCCCTTCCCTTCCCTTCCCTTCCCTTCCCTTCCCTTCCCTTCCCTTCCCTTCCCTTCCCTTCCCTTCCCTTCCCTTCCCTTCCCTTCCCTTCCCTTCCCTTCCCTTCCCTTCCCTTCCCTTCCCTTCCCTTCCCTTCCCTTCCCTTCCCTTCCCTTCCCTTCCCTTCCCTTCCCTTCCCTTCCCTTCCCTTCCCTTCCCTTCCCTTCCCTTCCCTTCCCTTCCCTTCCCTTCCCTTCCCTTCCCTTCCCTTCCCTTCCCTTCCCTTCCCTTCCCTTCCCTTCCCTTCCCTTCCCTTCCCTTCCCTTCCCTTCCCTTCCCTTCCCTTCCCTTCCCTTCCCTTCCCTTCCCTTCCCTTCCCTTCCCTTCCCTTCCCTTCCCTTCCCTTCCCTTCCCTTCCCTTCCCTTCCCTTCCCTTCCCTTCCCTTCCCTTCCCTTCCCTTCCCTTCCCTTCCCTTCCCTTCCCTTCCCTTCCCTTCCCTTCCCTTCCCTTCCCTTCCCTTCCCTTCCCTTCCCTTCCCTTCCCTTCCCTTCCCTTCCCTTCCCTTCCCTTCCCTTCCCTTCCCTTCCCTTCCCTTCCCTTCCCTTCCCTTCCCTTCCCTTCCCTTCCCTTCCCTTCCCTTCCCTTCCCTTCCCTTCCCTTCCCTTCCCTTCCCTTCCCTTCCCTTCCCTTCCCTTCCCTTCCCTTCCCTTCCCTTCCCTTCCCTTCCCTTCCCTTCCCTTCCCTTCCCTTCCCTTCCCTTCCCTTCCCTTCCCTTCCCTTCCCTTCCCTTCCCTTCCCTTCCCTTCCCTTCCCTTCCCTTCCCTTCCCTTCCCTTCCCTTCCCTTCCCTTCCCTTCCCTTCCCTTCCCTTCCCTTCCCTTCCCTTCCCTTCCCTTCCCTTCCCTTCCCTTCCCTTCCCTTCCCTTCCCTTCCCTTCCCTTCCCTTCCCTTCCCTTCCCTTCCCTTCCCTTCCCTTCCCTTCCCTTCCCTTCCCTTCCCTTCCCTTCCCTTCCCTTCCCTTCCCTTCCCTTCCCTTCCCTTCCCTTCCCTTCCCTTCCCTTCCCTTCCCTTCCCTTCCCTTCCCTTCCCTTCCCTTCCCTTCCCTTCCCTTCCCTTCCCTTCCCTTCCCTTCCCTTCCCTTCCCTTCCCTTCCCTTCCCTTCCCTTCCCTTCCCTTCCCTTCCCTTCCCTTCCCTTCCCTTCCCTTCCCTTCCCTTCCCTTCCCTTCCCTTCCCTTCCCTTCCCTTCCCTTCCCTTCCCTTCCCTTCCCTTCCCTTCCCTTCCCTTCCCTTCCCTTCCCTTCCCTTCCCTTCCCTTCCCTTCCCTTCCCTTCCCTTCCCTTCCCTTCCCTTCCCTTCCCTTCCCTTCCCTTCCCTTCCCTTCCCTTCCCTTCCCTTCCCTTCCCTTCCCTTCCCTTCCCTTCCCTTCCCTTCCCTTCCCTTCCCTTCCCTTCCCTTCCCTTCCCTTCCCTTCCCTTCCCTTCCCTTCCCTTCCCTTCCCTTCCCTTCCCTTCCCTTCCCTTCCCTTCCCTTCCCTTCCCTTCCCTTCCCTTCCCTTCCCTTCCCTTCCCTTCCCTTCCCTTCCCTTCCCTTCCCTTCCCTTCCCTTCCCTTCCCTTCCCTTCCCTTCCCTTCCCTTCCCTTCCCTTCCCTTCCCTTCCCTTCCCTTCCCTTCCCTTCCCTTCCCTTCCCTTCCCTTCCCTTCCCTTCCCTTCCCTTCCCTTCCCTTCCCTTCCCTTCCCTTCCCTTCCCTTCCCTTCCCTTCCCTTCCCTTCCCTTCCCTTCCCTTCCCTTCCCTTCCCTTCCCTTCCCTTCCCTTCCCTTCCCTTCCCTTCCCTTCCCTTCCCTTCCCTTCCCTTCCCTTCCCTTCCCTTCCCTTCCCTTCCCTTCCCTTCCCTTCCCTTCCCTTCCCTTCCCTTCCCTTCCCTTCCCTTCCCTTCCCTTCCCTTCCCTTCCCTTCCCTTCCCTTCCCTTCCCTTCCCTTCCCTTCCCTTCCCTTCCCTTCCCTTCCCTTCCCTTCCCTTCCCTTCCCTTCCCTTCCCTTCCCTTCCCTTCCCTTCCCTTCCCTTCCCTTCCCTTCCCTTCCCTTCCCTTCCCTTCCCTTCCCTTCCCTTCCCTTCCCTTCCCTTCCCTTCCCTTCCCTTCCCTTCCCTTCCCTTCCCTTCCCTTCCCTTCCCTTCCCTTCCCTTCCCTTCCCTTCCCTTCCCTTCCCTTCCCTTCCCTTCCCTTCCCTTCCCTTCCCTTCCCTTCCCTTCCCTTCCCTTCCCTTCCCTTCCCTTCCCTTCCCTTCCCTTCCCTTCCCTTCCCTTCCCTTCCCTTCCCTTCCCTTCCCTTCCCTTCCCTTCCCTTCCCTTCCCTTCCCTTCCCTTCCCTTCCCTTCCCTTCCCTTCCCTTCCCTTCCCTTCCCTTCCCTTCCCTTCCCTTCCCTTCCCTTCCCTTCCCTTCCCTTCCCTTCCCTTCCCTTCCCTTCCCTTCCCTTCCCTTCCCTTCCCTTCCCTTCCCTTCCCTTCCCTTCCCTTCCCTTCCCTTCCCTTCCCTTCCCTTCCCTTCCCTTCCCTTCCCTTCCCTTCCCTTCCCTTCCCTTCCCTTCCCTTCCCTTCCCTTCCCTTCCCTTCCCTTCCCTTCCCTTCCCTTCCCTTCCCTTCCCTTCCCTTCCCTTCCCTTCCCTTCCCTTCCCTTCCCTTCCCTTCCCTTCCCTTCCCTTCCCTTCCCTTCCCTTCCCTTCCCTTCCCTTCCCTTCCCTTCCCTTCCCTTCCCTTCCCTTCCCTTCCCTTCCCTTCCCTTCCCTTCCCTTCCCTTCCCTTCCCTTCCCTTCCCTTCCCTTCCCTTCCCTTCCCTTCCCTTCCCTTCCCTTCCCTTCCCTTCCCTTCCCTTCCCTTCCCTTCCCTTCCCTTCCCTTCCCTTCCCTTCCCTTCCCTTCCCTTCCCTTCCCTTCCCTTCCCTTCCCTTCCCTTCCCTTCCCTTCCCTTCCCTTCCCTTCCCTTCCCTTCCCTTCCCTTCCCTTCCCTTCCCTTCCCTTCCCTTCCCTTCCCTTCCCTTCCCTTCCCTTCCCTTCCCTTCCCTTCCCTTCCCTTCCCTTCCCTTCCCTTCCCTTCCCTTCCCTTCCCTTCCCTTCCCTTCCCTTCCCTTCCCTTCCCTTCCCTTCCCTTCCCTTCCCTTCCCTTCCCTTCCCTTCCCTTCCCTTCCCTTCCCTTCCCTTCCCTTCCCTTCCCTTCCCTTCCCTTCCCTTCCCTTCCCTTCCCTTCCCTTCCCTTCCCTTCCCTTCCCTTCCCTTCCCTTCCCTTCCCTTCCCTTCCCTTCCCTTCCCTTCCCTTCCCTTCCCTTCCCTTCCCTTCCCTTCCCTTCCCTTCCCTTCCCTTCCCTTCCCTTCCCTTCCCTTCCCTTCCCTTCCCTTCCCTTCCCTTCCCTTCCCTTCCCTTCCCTTCCCTTCCCTTCCCTTCCCTTCCCTTCCCTTCCCTTCCCTTCCCTTCCCTTCCCTTCCCTTCCCTTCCCTTCCCTTCCCTTCCCTTCCCTTCCCTTCCCTTCCCTTCCCTTCCCTTCCCTTCCCTTCCCTTCCCTTCCCTTCCCTTCCCTTCCCTTCCCTTCCCTTCCCTTCCCTTCCCTTCCCTTCCCTTCCCTTCCCTTCCCTTCCCTTCCCTTCCCTTCCCTTCCCTTCCCTTCCCTTCCCTTCCCTTCCCTTCCCTTCCCTTCCCTTCCCTTCCCTTCCCTTCCCTTCCCTTCCCTTCCCTTCCCTTCCCTTCCCTTCCCTTCCCTTCCCTTCCCTTCCCTTCCCTTCCCTTCCCTTCCCTTCCCTTCCCTTCCCTTCCCTTCCCTTCCCTTCCCTTCCCTTCCCTTCCCTTCCCTTCCCTTCCCTTCCCTTCCCTTCCCTTCCCTTCCCTTCCCTTCCCTTCCCTTCCCTTCCCTTCCCTTCCCTTCCCTTCCCTTCCCTTCCCTTCCCTTCCCTTCCCTTCCCTTCCCTTCCCTTCCCTTCCCTTCCCTTCCCTTCCCTTCCCTTCCCTTCCCTTCCCTTCCCTTCCCTTCCCTTCCCTTCCCTTCCCTTCCCTTCCCTTCCCTTCCCTTCCCTTCCCTTCCCTTCCCTTCCCTTCCCTTCCCTTCCCTTCCCTTCCCTTCCCTTCCCTTCCCTTCCCTTCCCTTCCCTTCCCTTCCCTTCCCTTCCCTTCCCTTCCCTTCCCTTCCCTTCCCTTCCCTTCCCTTCCCTTCCCTTCCCTTCCCTTCCCTTCCCTTCCCTTCCCTTCCCTTCCCTTCCCTTCCCTTCCCTTCCCTTCCCTTCCCTTCCCTTCCCTTCCCTTCCCTTCCCTTCCCTTCCCTTCCCTTCCCTTCCCTTCCCTTCCCTTCCCTTCCCTTCCCTTCCCTTCCCTTCCCTTCCCTTCCCTTCCCTTCCCTTCCCTTCCCTTCCCTTCCCTTCCCTTCCCTTCCCTTCCCTTCCCTTCCCTTCCCTTCCCTTCCCTTCCCTTCCCTTCCCTTCCCTTCCCTTCCCTTCCCTTCCCTTCCCTTCCCTTCCCTTCCCTTCCCTTCCCTTCCCTTCCCTTCCCTTCCCTTCCCTTCCCTTCCCTTCCCTTCCCTTCCCTTCCCTTCCCTTCCCTTCCCTTCCCTTCCCTTCCCTTCCCTTCCCTTCCCTTCCCTTCCCTTCCCTTCCCTTCCCTTCCCTTCCCTTCCCTTCCCTTCCCTTCCCTTCCCTTCCCTTCCCTTCCCTTCCCTTCCCTTCCCTTCCCTTCCCTTCCCTTCCCTTCCCTTCCCTTCCCTTCCCTTCCCTTCCCTTCCCTTCCCTTCCCTTCCCTTCCCTTCCCTTCCCTTCCCTTCCCTTCCCTTCCCTTCCCTTCCCTTCCCTTCCCTTCCCTTCCCTTCCCTTCCCTTCCCTTCCCTTCCCTTCCCTTCCCTTCCCTTCCCTTCCCTTCCCTTCCCTTCCCTTCCCTTCCCTTCCCTTCCCTTCCCTTCCCTTCCCTTCCCTTCCCTTCCCTTCCCTTCCCTTCCCTTCCCTTCCCTTCCCTTCCCTTCCCTTCCCTTCCCTTCCCTTCCCTTCCCTTCCCTTCCCTTCCCTTCCCTTCCCTTCCCTTCCCTTCCCTTCCCTTCCCTTCCCTTCCCTTCCCTTCCCTTCCCTTCCCTTCCCTTCCCTTCCCTTCCCTTCCCTTCCCTTCCCTTCCCTTCCCTTCCCTTCCCTTCCCTTCCCTTCCCTTCCCTTCCCTTCCCTTCCCTTCCCTTCCCTTCCCTTCCCTTCCCTTCCCTTCCCTTCCCTTCCCTTCCCTTCCCTTCCCTTCCCTTCCCTTCCCTTCCCTTCCCTTCCCTTCCCTTCCCTTCCCTTCCCTTCCCTTCCCTTCCCTTCCCTTCCCTTCCCTTCCCTTCCCTTCCCTTCCCTTCCCTTCCCTTCCCTTCCCTTCCCTTCCCTTCCCTTCCCTTCCCTTCCCTTCCCTTCCCTTCCCTTCCCTTCCCTTCCCTTCCCTTCCCTTCCCTTCCCTTCCCTTCCCTTCCCTTCCCTTCCCTTCCCTTCCCTTCCCTTCCCTTCCCTTCCCTTCCCTTCCCTTCCCTTCCCTTCCCTTCCCTTCCCTTCCCTTCCCTTCCCTTCCCTTCCCTTCCCTTCCCTTCCCTTCCCTTCCCTTCCCTTCCCTTCCCTTCCCTTCCCTTCCCTTCCCTTCCCTTCCCTTCCCTTCCCTTCCCTTCCCTTCCCTTCCCTTCCCTTCCCTTCCCTTCCCTTCCCTTCCCTTCCCTTCCCTTCCCTTCCCTTCCCTTCCCTTCCCTTCCCTTCCCTTCCCTTCCCTTCCCTTCCCTTCCCTTCCCTTCCCTTCCCTTCCCTTCCCTTCCCTTCCCTTCCCTTCCCTTCCCTTCCCTTCCCTTCCCTTCCCTTCCCTTCCCTTCCCTTCCCTTCCCTTCCCTTCCCTTCCCTTCCCTTCCCTTCCCTTCCCTTCCCTTCCCTTCCCTTCCCTTCCCTTCCCTTCCCTTCCCTTCCCTTCCCTTCCCTTCCCTTCCCTTCCCTTCCCTTCCCTTCCCTTCCCTTCCCTTCCCTTCCCTTCCCTTCCCTTCCCTTCCCTTCCCTTCCCTTCCCTTCCCTTCCCTTCCCTTCCCTTCCCTTCCCTTCCCTTCCCTTCCCTTCCCTTCCCTTCCCTTCCCTTCCCTTCCCTTCCCTTCCCTTCCCTTCCCTTCCCTTCCCTTCCCTTCCCTTCCCTTCCCTTCCCTTCCCTTCCCTTCCCTTCCCTTCCCTTCCCTTCCCTTCCCTTCCCTTCCCTTCCCTTCCCTTCCCTTCCCTTCCCTTCCCTTCCCTTCCCTTCCCTTCCCTTCCCTTCCCTTCCCTTCCCTTCCCTTCCCTTCCCTTCCCTTCCCTTCCCTTCCCTTCCCTTCCCTTCCCTTCCCTTCCCTTCCCTTCCCTTCCCTTCCCTTCCCTTCCCTTCCCTTCCCTTCCCTTCCCTTCCCTTCCCTTCCCTTCCCTTCCCTTCCCTTCCCTTCCCTTCCCTTCCCTTCCCTTCCCTTCCCTTCCCTTCCCTTCCCTTCCCTTCCCTTCCCTTCCCTTCCCTTCCCTTCCCTTCCCTTCCCTTCCCTTCCCTTCCCTTCCCTTCCCTTCCCTTCCCTTCCCTTCCCTTCCCTTCCCTTCCCTTCCCTTCCCTTCCCTTCCCTTCCCTTCCCTTCCCTTCCCTTCCCTTCCCTTCCCTTCCCTTCCCTTCCCTTCCCTTCCCTTCCCTTCCCTTCCCTTCCCTTCCCTTCCCTTCCCTTCCCTTCCCTTCCCTTCCCTTCCCTTCCCTTCCCTTCCCTTCCCTTCCCTTCCCTTCCCTTCCCTTCCCTTCCCTTCCCTTCCCTTCCCTTCCCTTCCCTTCCCTTCCCTTCCCTTCCCTTCCCTTCCCTTCCCTTCCCTTCCCTTCCCTTCCCTTCCCTTCCCTTCCCTTCCCTTCCCTTCCCTTCCCTTCCCTTCCCTTCCCTTCCCTTCCCTTCCCTTCCCTTCCCTTCCCTTCCCTTCCCTTCCCTTCCCTTCCCTTCCCTTCCCTTCCCTTCCCTTCCCTTCCCTTCCCTTCCCTTCCCTTCCCTTCCCTTCCCTTCCCTTCCCTTCCCTTCCCTTCCCTTCCCTTCCCTTCCCTTCCCTTCCCTTCCCTTCCCTTCCCTTCCCTTCCCTTCCCTTCCCTTCCCTTCCCTTCCCTTCCCTTCCCTTCCCTTCCCTTCCCTTCCCTTCCCTTCCCTTCCCTTCCCTTCCCTTCCCTTCCCTTCCCTTCCCTTCCCTTCCCTTCCCTTCCCTTCCCTTCCCTTCCCTTCCCTTCCCTTCCCTTCCCTTCCCTTCCCTTCCCTTCCCTTCCCTTCCCTTCCCTTCCCTTCCCTTCCCTTCCCTTCCCTTCCCTTCCCTTCCCTTCCCTTCCCTTCCCTTCCCTTCCCTTCCCTTCCCTTCCCTTCCCTTCCCTTCCCTTCCCTTCCCTTCCCTTCCCTTCCCTTCCCTTCCCTTCCCTTCCCTTCCCTTCCCTTCCCTTCCCTTCCCTTCCCTTCCCTTCCCTTCCCTTCCCTTCCCTTCCCTTCCCTTCCCTTCCCTTCCCTTCCCTTCCCTTCCCTTCCCTTCCCTTCCCTTCCCTTCCCTTCCCTTCCCTTCCCTTCCCTTCCCTTCCCTTCCCTTCCCTTCCCTTCCCTTCCCTTCCCTTCCCTTCCCTTCCCTTCCCTTCCCTTCCCTTCCCTTCCCTTCCCTTCCCTTCCCTTCCCTTCCCTTCCCTTCCCTTCCCTTCCCTTCCCTTCCCTTCCCTTCCCTTCCCTTCCCTTCCCTTCCCTTCCCTTCCCTTCCCTTCCCTTCCCTTCCCTTCCCTTCCCTTCCCTTCCCTTCCCTTCCCTTCCCTTCCCTTCCCTTCCCTTCCCTTCCCTTCCCTTCCCTTCCCTTCCCTTCCCTTCCCNTCTCTCTCTCTCTCTCTCTCTCTCTCTCTCTCTCTCTCTCTTCCTCTTTCCCTCTCTCCTTCTCATTTTCCTCCTCTTCCTCCTCCCCCTCAAATAACTATTTCTAAGTTGTCTAAATTAGAGGAGAATAGAAGAAGGTTGCTATAACGGTTATAGCTAAAAAGAGACTGTTTAACCAAACCAGGAATAGAAATAAACAGAAAAGCTAAGATTAGCAATTTTGAATACCAATTTTGAATTTCATAAACAAAATGAAAGTTAAAGTAGAAGCTGTATTGGTAGCTCTATGAGGACACATGTACACCAATGTTCTGTTGGTAATGCTACGTATTGTCTGGCTACTCTGAAAAACAATTGGAATTAAGAAATGACTATATCCTTAAGATCTTTTGATCCAGCAATGCTACTACTAAAAATATATCTTAAGGAAATAAAATTGGAAACAAAGGTTCAATCTATATCAAAGTATTAATAGCACCACTATTTAAAGGTTTTATTAGACAAAGGTTTATTTTTATTAAAAAAGGTTTTATTAAACAAAAAAAATATAAACAAAATGGGTGCCCCATCAACTGGAGAATGGCTGAGCCAACTAATGCATGTAGATTCAATGATATGTCATTGGGCAGTAAATCACAAGTACAAGGATTTCAGAGAGATGTGGGAAGATTTGTATGAATGGATGCAGAATGAAGGAAGCAGAACTAAAATAAATCATAATATGATTATGCCAATGCAAATGGAAAGGTCACTTAAAAGAAGCTAAAATCTGAGTAACTGAAAAACCAGAAATGGTACTATAGCATAGGGAGATGGGAGAGTATTAAGACAGAATGTTGACTATATTTTTGATGTGGTCTTTGTATAAGTTGTTCCTGATTAACCATTTAAAAATTAATAGAGAAGGTTCCATCTGGGGTCTAAATGGAGAGAACTTATATCTATATTTAGAAATTATTATGATATAAGAATAAAATGAATCAAACAACTTATTTTAAAAAAATCCCACCTTATAAAAATGATCATTCCCACAATGACAATAAGTGTGAGTCCCTGAAACATGGGAATCACTGAAGTCATGTTAACATTATTATAATTTGGGAACAAAATTCTAAGTTTAAAACTGTTATTCTTAAATGGAGGAAAATTCCCCCATGCTGCATTGTCACTATTTTTTATGTCACATAAGAGCTATTAATTTATAATTCCAATTAGAAAAATGAAAGAATAGTACTGATGGTCCAACTAGGGTCAGTTTTTGAACAGAGAAGATGGATGACCCATAATCATCTTAATGCTAAAGAATATGTTTTCCAGATTTAATTTTAAAAAAGGAAGATTGCTTTTTAGAACTACATGCCTTTAAGTTAATAGATTTTCAATTTGGATAACTTCATATTAAACAGATCACCTAATGTTGAAATAAGACATTGCAGCCTCATATTATTAAACATGACAAGTAGATAAATGAAAATAATAATTGCATTTATATAGAACTTTAAGGTTAGTAAAGTGTTTTACATATATTAAAAGAAAAACAAAGAAAAACATTTAAATAGTGCTTGCTGTGTGCTAGGGAATGTGCTAAGCATTTTAAAATTATTATCTCATTTGATCCTCACAACAATTCTGGGAGGTAGGTGCTATTATCTCCACTTAACAGATCAAGAAATGGAGGGAAACAAATTAAATGACTTGCCCAGGGTCACTCAGCTAGAAAGTGTCTGAAGCTGAATTTGAACTCAGGTCTTCCTGACTCTAAATCTGCTGCCTACCTGTCTTGTGCTATTAATCAAGATACCCAGGTTTGGGTCCTGACTCCATTACTATTTACTTTTATGATTTTGGGAAAGGTTCCCAACTTCCTTAAATTTCAGTTTCAACTTCTATAAAACAAAGAGTTTATATTTCATGATCTCTGGCTTAACACCCCCTCTTAGACTAAAATTCTTTGTTTACGGATAACTCAACAAAAGGTTGGGGTGAACAGCAACGGTGAATACTAGGAATTCTTAAGAACTGGTCTACTTGATCTAGCAACATTTCGTCTCTTGTCTGCATCTTTTCACAGGCTGTTTTCTATGTGTGCAATGCACTTCCTCTTTATCTTTGCCTCCTAGGAATCCTTTGCTTCCTTCAAAACTCAGGTAGAGGAGTTATGTGCTAAGGAAGTCCTTAAATGAATCATTTGGTGGTTATAGTCCTCCCCTGTAACATTACTTTGTACATATTTCATATTTATCTGTTTACATATTGTTTGTCCTCATTGGAATGTAAGCATCTTGAGGCATGTTCCATTTTTTGGTCTTTGTATAACTAGTACCTTGGACAGTGACTACTAACACATTGTAAGCACATGATGGAAACATACTTGTTGAGCAAATGATTGAGTGAAATTATAGAAGAAATTCCTATGGTTTATAGATAAGATAAGGCACAAGTAGTCAGGAAGACCCTGAAACCGGGCAAGTGCTCTGAAGAATTGCAAAAGTATCCTTTGCAAAATAACCCTGGAATGCCACAGATTTGACTGCTACTATAACCCTTTTCTCCTTCACCAGAAATTTTCTGGTCAGCCTATTGATGGATCTGCTTTATAGAAACTCACCTTCCTGTCACCTTTGCTGTTAACAGAGCTGTGTTTTCTTGAGGGAAGGATCTGTTTCCTTTAATTTCTCCCAGGATGCTACCCCTACCTTCAATTACTTTTTCTATACCTTCCTTTGCCCCCAATCGCCTCAGATATTGGTAGCATCGCTCAACTTCATATGAAATAGGGGGCTGTGCTGATACTTTGGGGTTGCTCCCCGAGAAGCTCCTGAGCTGCCATCATTCCACGAGTGAGTCAGAAGCCTTGTAGCAAGAGGGCTTGTATTCTTTTATTAATTCTCAAGGTGTCCAGTCAATCAAATTCTTATCTATAACAGAGACTGAAAAAAAAAGAGGTTTATTACAGCTCTTGAAGAGGAATGAAATCTTAAATTCATGGAAGATTCTAGAGGAAGGACACATTCTGATTAGTACTTCTCATCTTTCTGGTTTGGGTTCAGGTTGTGGGAGAAAAATGTATCAGGAACAAATGATAATACCCTTAACAGAATAAATGGACCAGTGGTGGAGTCAATTTGCTAATTTTCTCCAAAATGAAGGAAATAGCTTGATTCTTCCACTATGTTATTCTGTAGTTCCCAATGGGTAAATATGATTTTATTTCAAATTTGGAAAATACTAAATGCTATTTACTTGCTATTCATGGCATACATTGAACACTGGAACTGAAGTAAAAAAGACCTAGGTTCAGTGAAAAAAGTATATCTCCAATGATTAACACAGTGACTGGCACATAGTAGGCTTTTAATAAATATTTACTATGTACAAAAATTTATTAAACTGTGCATAGCCTGACCTAGTGATACTACTACTAGTTCTATAACACCAAGTATTTATTCAAAGAAAGAAGAAAAGGTCCTATATAAACAAATATATTAGAACATATTTTTTTTCTTTTGTGATGACAAGGACCTAGAAACTAAGGAGGTCCCAATCAATTAGGAAATGGCTGAACAAAATATGGTATATAAAGGAATAGTAATGAATAAGGAATAGTAATGTGCTGTAAAGAAATACAAAGGGAATCACTTCAGAGAGATTTGGAAAGACTTGTATGAACTGATACAGAGTGATGTGAGCAAAATGAAGAGAACAGTTTGTACAACAACAAAACACTGTAAAGACTTTGAAACACTTAAAAATGCTGATCAATGAAATGATCAATTATCATTCTGAAGGACCCATGATGAAGAATGTTGATTGACCCACCCTCCTATAGGGAGATGATTGATGGACTAAATATGCAGAATGCAAATTTTGGGACATGAACAATATGAGGATTTCTTTGGCTTTGCTATATTTATTGAAGGCCTTTGTTTTCTCTTTTTTTTCCAATTGTGCAGTAGAGAAAATAAATGCTTTTAAAATTAAAAATAAATTTTAATAAAAAATTAATTCTTCCTGAATTGCCCTTACTAGCTGTGTGATCCTGAGCTTAGCCACTTAACTCCACTGAACCTCAGTTCCTTCAGTGATAAACTATGAATATCAACCATTCTTTCCTCCCAGGATTGTTGTAAGGATTAAATGAGATAATGCATAAAAGGGGCTGTGTAAACTTTAAAGTTTTACTTTACTGTGGGCTGTTATTGTGATTCTAATGTGAGCCATACTGGGCAGAGTTAACTGAGCAGAGTGCAACCTTAGTTTCCACTTCTGTAAAATGAAAAGAGAAGTAGAATTGGCATAAGCTTTATAGAAGCTGCTTTAGAGTCAGAGATTGGAGTTCAGATCTCATCTGTGACAGAGATACTGGATGTGGACCCTTGGACAAGGCACTTAAACTCTCATTGCCCCAGATTACTCTATAAGATCTCAAATTAAAAATGAACTGCTGACCAGCATTCATAGGAGGAATAGGGGTGTGTGTGTGTGTGTGTGTGTGTGTGTGTGTGTGTGTGTAGGACTGGGAGGAAGTTTGATTTGATGACCTTTGATGTGCCTTCCAGGGCTCAATCTCTGGTCCTCTGATCCTAGACCCTTCCCTGGTTCTAAGTACTTGAATAATAGTTAAAATTTGACTTCAGCTTAGTGTTTGGTCTTTAGCTGGACACCGGAGAAAAGGAATGCATCTTTCTGTGAGAGACAGACAGACAGTCTATTTTTACCTGTTTTCATATTTACTCAGAAGATGGTTGTCCATTCAGCCTCCCCTGTCTTTACCTGAGTGATTTCCATCTTTAAACCTCATGAAGAATGGAAGGGCTGACCTGCTGTATTTATTGCAGTGATGTATCTGCAAATCTCTTCAGCTGATGGGTGCAGGCAGAATAGCCCCTGTGAATTATTGTGAATGGGATTGGTGAAAAGGAATAAGTCACTCTGAAGGGCACAAATGTCGAGTTTCCTCAGACTGATTTTAGTTTTAGAAATGGCTTATGTTTATAACAGCAATTTAAAAGGGAATGCACATTTAACTAAGGGCAGTTTACATTAAAGACATGAGTCATTTTTCTACATTTTAGGAAGTCTTGCCTCGTGAAAACTCAGGCAGATATCCAAAAAAAGTCAGACTTTAACACTTTTCAGGAAGCATTCTTAGTCACCGATAATAAAATAAATGCAAATTAAAACTTTGAGTTCTCACAGCATATTCTGGAAATTGGCAAAGATGATAAAGGATGGGAAATAGACAATGCTGGAGGGGCTGTGGGAAGCCAGGCACACTAATATGTGAGATGTATTTGGATCTTTAAATTGATTCAGCCTTTCTGAAAAATAATTTAGAATGTTGTAAGAAAAGAGGCTAATTCATTTATCTAGCAATCATAGTATCCAGCATATATTCTAAGGAAGTCAAAAAACAGTGAGGAGGTTCCCATATGTACCAAAATATTCATAGAAATAATTTTTGTGATAGCAAGAACTGGAAACAAAGTAGGGTCCATTCACTGAGGGATGTAATTGAATATAATTTAACTGTAAGAAAAGAGCATGAAGAATTCAGAGAAACATGGGCAGATTTATAAGAACTGTAAATAATTTGTAAGTAACTATGACTCATAAGGATAAAACAAGCAGAACCAGGAAAATAATATGTGAAAGGACTGAAAACAATATAAACAAAAAGAATACACAAAGAAAACTGAACTCAGAATAAATACAGTAGCCAGCTCTGAATCCAGAGGGAAGATGATGGTGGGGGTATTGAACATGGCAGAAATGCACAAATGCTCTGCTGTACCAGGCAGTTTTGCTTGACTACTTTTCTATGATACAGAGGAAGAATTGGGGGAAGGATGGAAAGAGTACATGGGAATATGATTGTGATACAAGGAATATAAATACATCTATGAAAATTTAAAACAAGAAAATTCAAGGCACAAATGTTGAAAGCTAAGTATTCCATTGTCATCATAAAATAAGTGTCACCTTTTGGCATAGAACTTCAGTTGTAAGCACCATAACTTAAAGGTAAATAATAGTAGTTAGCATTTATGTAGCACTTTGAAGTTTGCAAAATATTTCATAAATATTGTCTTATTTTTTCCTCTACTATCTTGAGTAGATGCTATTAAAATCAATCCCACTTTACAGGTGAGGAAACTGAGGCAGGTAGAGGTTAAGTGTCTTATCCAGGGTCACATAGTAAGTGTATGGGGTCAAATTTGAACTTTTCCTAACTCTAGGCTGAGGGCTTTAGGTAATTAATACTAGCTAGCCTTTATATAGCACTTAACTACATGCCAATATAGTTAGCATGTGTTAAGCACTTTTTGAATATTATCACATTCCATAATACTAAGCTACCTAAGTATGGTTAATAAAAAAACTCTCTCTTTATATGTCTTTAGAGCAGGATTATATGTTATTGTAAGTAAAAGAAACTAAACCAGGAAGCAATCTAAATATCCAAGAGTATAGTGGATAAATGAATTGTCATTCATTAATATCATGATTATTAATGTCACGATGTGATTAAAACTGACAAGTGTCAAGAATATAAAGAAAGGTGGCTGCAGGTGTATGAAATAATGCCAGGTAAACAAAGCAGAGGCAAAGGAATAGAGACTATGCCTCCTCCATAGATGAGGGAAAGGAAAAGGGAATAAATGTCAGGTGATTATGGAAACTTAGAGGGAGTGACTCTAACTGTCATATCTTATTAACTGAAATTAATAAAATAGCAATGGTAAACTTGATTGAGAAAATATAGTTGGTTGTCTTTGTATCTAATAAGTTTTTAATAAAAAATCTAATAAAATGTGAATGTCTTGAGTTCAGAATTCAGAGTTTATGTTATTGGCTGCCAATTTTGCTTTAGAAACCCTTCCTTTAACATAGGAAGAGAGTCTACAGGGTATTTTCTTACAAATTTTTGAAGCATTGGAAATGGGTTTTCTATTTCTTAATTAAATTTCTTTTGATGAACAAAAATTCTCTTCTCCCTCCTGAAAAGATGGAATAATTAGATGCCAGACAAACTGAGGACACTCTCACACCTCACAAGGGAAGGATTGACAGATAAACACAGGTAAACCAAATGGGGATGTGAGGTTTGGGAATGACAGTTGGTCAAGTAACTGATAATTTACCAACCAGGGAAAACCAATGAAGTGGGTTCTTTATAGCTTAGAGGAGGCAGGAAGTACTAACAAACTGGGTTTACTGGTATTAAATGAGGGAAGTGGGAGAGAGGGGTTTCTATATTAAGGAATAGCCCTGATGATTTAACTAAACTAAGATCTAAGCTAAGCTAAACCCTAACTAGAATAGGAGGGGCTGGAGAGGAGGGCTTCTCACTGCACTGGTTCAGTGATGCTCCAAGATGATCATAGATGCCACAGAAACCAGGAATAAGTCCAATATACAGCCAGTTAATCCAAAACTTGCTCTAGGGAATAAGGTAGATAAATCTGCTGTCCACCAACAGATAATCCAGACCTTTCCTCAACTGAGGCCACGATTGTTGCTTGGAATGTCTTCTCAGTGATATCCCACACTGACAGCTCCTTGGATATTTGGCAAAAGCTGGACCACACAGCCAAAAAACCTCTTTCCCTCCAGCTTGGTCAAACTAACCACTTTTTTCAAAATTCCAACTTCATTCCATTATGGAACTCTCAGGTCTTTAGAGACAGCCTGACAACCTGGGTGCTAATGTCTTAGTTTCCTCATTACACTCCCTCCACCTCCAATGAAAAAGAAAGAAAAATAACCAAAATAACCTGACTATGTATAGGTGAGCAAATCAAATTCTAGCAATGGCCATGTACTATAATATATGTACTCATAAACTTACATATACTTATATGTACATATGTATGTATGCACATAAAAGTGCAGATTAAGGTTGTGTGTGTTTGTTAGGATTTTTCATTATTTCTGGTCCTCTGGAATCATGAATGATCATCAAACTTAAAGAAGTCCTTAAGTTTTCATATTTGCTTATCATTACAATATTGTCATTATATAAATTATTCTCCTGGTTCTGCTCACTTCATTTTTAATCCGCTCATGTAAAACTTTCTCAGGTTTCTCTGAAACCACCGCCATCATAATTTCTTATAGCACAATAATATTCTATCACATTTACATACCAATTTAATTGATGGGTTCCCTCTTCCTCCCAGTTTCTAGTTCTATGCTACTCTCACAAAAAGGGCTGCTAGAAAATTTTCTCTTTCTTTGATTTCTTTGGGGCTATATAGACTTAGTAACAGGATTTCTGGGTCAAAGGGTAAGCACAGTTTCAAAGCTCTTTGGGCGTGGTTCCATATTGCTTCTCAGAATGGCTAGACAAATTTATAACTCTACTAGCAGTTCATTAATGTACCTATTTCCCCTGGAAATTATTTTCCTTGATCTGCTTAACTTTTTCTTCTATGATTCCACCTTGTTACTAATAGGAACATTGGGAGTTTTTTTGTATTTCTAGCTAGAAGTATTTTGTGTGATCATCTAGTTCAGCCTCATCATGTTAAATATTCATCCTTCTTTCATTAATCCAAACAAGCATTTATGAAGCAAGCATATACAATGGGCAACACAACCAAATCCAAACCAAACCATAATTAAAATGTGACATCTAGATCTTTCCTCCTAGGAAAGGACCAAGTTTTTTACAGAACAGTTTTCCTTGCATGGGCAATAATAAGGATGGAGTGAGGGAGGAAATGAAAAACAAAGTAAGAATGTGGTGGAATATAAAAGCCACAGATCCTAAGCCTATTCCTTTTTATTTCAGAAAGATTATGTCTCAAAGTCTCAGAGTCTGGTCAACAGGATGGGAAATACCAGCATTGTGTTAAAGATACAAAGAAAAAAGAATCTGGGCTCTCAAGAAGGGTTATTAGTACTAGAAGATGCACTATGTATACATATCTAAGTAAATACAAGATAATTTGAGGAGGAAAGAGCACTAATGAATATGAGTAAGAAGAGTTTTCCAAGGAAGGTAAGGATTCTCGGAGGTAGAAGTGAAGTAGGAGTGACATCTGGCATGGAAGATAATAGTATATGGGCTTGATAACTGGGTTGATGGGAGGAGATAATTAGCAAATTGGCTGGTTTGGCTTGAACAAAAATTTCTTGATGAAACATTATGGGAAATGAATCTAGAATGGTAAATTGGCCCCTGAAATCTTTCAAATAATAGAATCTGGAGTTGAAGTGGGTCTATAAAGACACTTCCTCCAATCTATTTTATGGATTAGGAAACAGAGACTCCCAAAAGCCAGGGTCTTGCCCAGGGTCACACAGCTAGTAAGTGCATAAAATGGGATACAAACCCATTGATTCCCAAGTCTGGCACATTCCCCACTTCTCCCCGTACTATACTGCATCTCTTAAATAAATATTAGATATCTCTGACTTAAGAAGTTAATTGGTTTTTTGAACAACAATAAAAACAATTAACCCATCTTGTATTCCTGTATTGTTTTTATCTTTTTTTTTTTCAAAGAGTTTTCTATTTGGTCCTCAAAACAATCCATTGAACAGGTATTATATCCATTATATGGATGAAGTAGGAGACCAGAGAAGTTATAAATTACCCAAGGTGACAACAGAGAATCAGACTTTCCCACAGAGTAGTGTGATTAGTGAATAGACACAGTTGTTTTCTAGTCCTAAGTAGATGGCCCTAAACCATCTGTGTGGGTTTTTAAATGGCTCAAGTTGAGGGAGGGAGAAGATACGATCCTGCCATATTCTGGGGAATGGTTTTTTACGTAGCACTTATGGTATCTGAGAATGGAGCTTTGGAGCTTTTACTCATGATTATCTTTTCCTTTCCCTTCTTTTCTTCACAGGTAATGGTGCCCATCAAGGTCAGAGTTTGGTCTAGGGTCAGGGACAAGTGTTCAGTGTAGAAAATAAAGGCTCCACTATCCTGCCAGGCACCCAGATCACAACTTTGAAGCCTTCTCTCTCACCCTCCCTTATCCTGTCAACTCTCAGTTATTCTGTTGCCAGGTCTTAATTGGTTCTACCTCCAGAATATATGTCACATTTGTTCCCTTCTTTCCACTCCCATGGCTACTAGCCCTGAACTCATCCTTTCTGAGTCCAGGATACACCATCTGTCAAATGAAAGGATTGGACTAGATTATCTCTCAGATCCCTTCTAGTTTTAAATCCCTTTGATCTCATACTTGATTTTAAAGAAATGGTGGATTAGTAGCTGGTTTGTTAATGAGATAACTGGTCTCATGTAGGAATATTAAAATTAAAAAAATCATATTATTCATTTTTCTTCTTCAGCTTCCAGAAAACTTATAGTCCAGATGTTGCGATAAAATAATTTTAGAGCAGGAACAGTTTTCAAGTTTTACAAAACTTAACTAATAGTCAGAATTATTATTAAATGACTCAATTTCATTCTGAATATTCTACAATGGATGATTTATCTAAATAGTCAGCTGGAAACCTGACAATGGAGTATAAGCTATTCTAATATGAAAAACAATTTACAGAAGGAGTTTCTATCTGTGTTGTCTTACCTGTGATTATTGTAAAAGCTGTAAGTTTAAATATTGGCCAGGAATGAGTGCCCTACTATTTATCTATTGGTTGACCCTGGCACTTAGATGAGGCAAATTCATTTTTAACATCTTTGAGAATATGGACTCATAGATAAACTTAAACATGGTTATAAATAGAATTCTAAGTAGAGTGGGGCCACCAGAGCTTTGTCCAGGGTACTGAATTCAGAGTGCTCTGGGTATAAAGGGTATGAGCAGGACTGGGAGTTCAGAGTATGAAGGTGAGTTATTTTCCTACCATATCCTTCCCTATGGTCTGCCCAGGGGTAACCTCGTACTATCTTCTTCCTCTGCCCTGCTCTCCTACATCACCCCACCTCTCCAGCATGGTCTCTGCTCCAGTTTCTATTTAGGTTGTCTTTTGTGACATTTGACACCTACTTGAGTTTGTTATGAGGCCAAGAATTCCCAGTCATAGCTGTGGTTCCGAAATTCTCTAAGGAAACGGCCAGGGAAGGCTGAAAATGCTGACCCTCAAAAGGAACTTTCTTATAAGGCTCATTGAGTATTCAAGTCAGCTTCCCCTTGGAAATCTCTCACTTTAAAGACTCAGTTGATTCTTTACATGCAACCACTCAGATTTGGATAAAGAAGACAAAAAATATCAACCCACCTGCTGCCACATGTCAAGGTAGGGAATCAAGGAAAAGAATAGTTTTAATTTGCTCTCCTGGCGGTAAAGTACCACTGAAATAACAAAGCCAATTGCCTGGCTGACATAAAGAATGGTTACTAATTCCCTTGTTGTCCTGAGACAAGAAAATGGTAAGATTGAATTTTCCTGACAGTTTGTAGCATTTGAAAAAAGTTTTCTTTTCAACATCCTCTAAGTGATGGGAGGGCGGTATATATCCTTCCAGTGTCTTTTATAGTTTTGCTTTTCTTTGGAATTTTGGTGCAGCTGCCTGTTGTAGGCAATTTCATCTGCAGTCTCTGCTGTCCAATTAGAATGTAAATTCCTGGGCGGCAAACATTATTATTTTTTAAAATTTATGTTTCAGTTACTTAATCATTTATTAGGCACCAGCTATATGCTGGGCATCGGGGATACAAAGACCATAAAGAAATAGTTGCTTCCATAAAGGGGCTTATATTGTATCAGGGGAGATATGAACAAATAGAAATATATACAAAATATGTTTAAAATAAATTCATAAATATAAGGGCTTTTGAGGGGGAAGGCAATAGCAGCATCTAGGGGAGAAGGTGAATCTTGATGGGATCACTGGAAGAAATTAGGGATACTAAGAAATGGATGGAGTCCATTCTAGGCAAGGAGATCAACTGGTGCTGATTCAGAGTCATTGTGTATGAGGAGTAAGAAAGACATTGGACTGGACTGTAGAGTGCATGGAGCAGTTAGTTATAACATGGGAGGTGGGTGTAATCCTAATACCTGGAGAATATGCCTCAAAATGGTGTTGTGGATTTCAGTTAAAATGTATATTATCCTTTTTGTTAATATTCAAGGAATATGAAAAGAGCTTTTATCATGTTCTCATGAAATGAAATGGTAGAATTTTTACTACAAGTGCTTTGGCGTGTACTTGGGTGAGCTTTCTTTTGTTATATGTTTTGAAGTGGTGACTCTGTGATGCCATCTACAAGCCTTCTTCATGACAGTATTTTCCCACATCTTGTGAAAAACTTGAGAAATACATCTGCCTGAATAAAGCACATGACTGGTTTTTTATTTAAAATTACACCCCTTAAGCACCCATTATTTTTTCAAGTAACTGGGTGGCAGGGGGTGGTGGTGGGGATGAAAATTATATTTATATGTGCAACATGATTTTGAAACTCTTTTATTCCTTAGGTTTAGCGTGGAATTTTTTGGGGGGCGACAGGGAGAATAAAGATAATGACTTAAATATGGTTCAAGCCTCTATCCAGTAGGTTTCCTATCAACAAAAGCATTAAACCAAATAGCAAAGCATGCATTAGAACAGAATAATAAGTAAATAAAAATGGAAATTCAAACAGTGGATTCATTCACAGCTCCAACCCACATAGATGAAAGGGTATAATCCTCCATAGACTCCCGTAGAAGTGGGGAAGGAAGCCCAATTCAGAAACTTCCTATTTTCTGAGGATGAACACTGGCTTTATGGTCAAGCCACTTCTCCTGGCTCCTTCTCCTGGCAATCTCTTTGTCTTGTAGCTTCTTGGCCTTCCCCGTTCTTGTGCTCTTGGCACTCTCTCTTCTGTGACTGCTATACTCATCCTTTGTAGCTCTTGCTCCATTGTCTGTCATCCACTGACCACCATCCTGCCCGCTCACAAAGCTGCCAATCACTGCTTTCCCACTTGACTTGTGTTGCCATCTTCGGGATCAATAAGATGCCTGGAGCATCAGCTGCTGGTGCTTTTCGCTGGAGCTGTCATTTCTTTCTGACTTTCTCCTTGGTGGGGTGGGCAATAGCAGCAGCAGGAATGGAGGAGTGTAATGAAAGTTGGGGCACTGTTAATGAAAGCCCACCGATATTATCAGAACTTAAAGGGACTTGCCTAACTCTTGGTGGATTTTACCTCAAAGAGTTTTTTTTCTTTTCAATTTGTTTCCTTTCAAATTGTTTTATTGACACTGTTTCTTCCCTAGTTGTTACTTCCTAATGACTCCTTCCTCACACCACGCTAGAAGCATCCTTTGTGAACAAGATGAACAGTTAAATAGGACAAATCAAAATGCTGCCTAAGTATTATTAAATTAGCATGTGCCCCATTCTCTACCCATAGCCCACCACCTCTCTATTGTGAAATGATAGAAATAAACCTTCTCCATCAGTCCTCTGAAGCTGGAATTGGTCACTGATATCAGAAGGCTGAAGTCTTTTAACATTGTTTTCCTTTCTATTATTGTGGTCTCCATGGAAATTGTTCTTTTGGTTTTATTCACTTTGTTCTGCATCATTTTATTTAAGTTGAGGGAATCTTATATATGATGCATTAAGCAGGTCAGATCCTTAGGAAGGGTGGTCTTTATTGGATGTACGATTCTTCTACCTCAGATCTGTGCCTCTGACAGGGCAAAGAATTCAAATATTGATATTGGAGAGGCTAATAAGAATGATGATGATGACAAGAATAACAAAAGTTAGCCTTTATGTTATGTGATAAGGTCTGTGAAGATACTTCCTTCTGTGTGACCCTGGGCAAGTCACTGAACCACTATTGACTAGGGCTTACTGCTCTTCTGCCTTGGAATCAATACACAGTATTAATTCTTTAGTGGGAGGTAAAGGTTTAAAAATTAATATAGTACAGGGCTTTGATTTTCACTTCTTACTTCAGTAGTTTTTACTTATCCACATATCATCAGTATTTAGCATATTTAAGGTATTTTAGCCCTTATAGAGAAGAAACGTAATATGATCTCTTCTCTCAAAGAGCTTATAGTCTACTGAGGGTAGAGGACAGGAGAGGCATACAGAAGGTTATTTTAAATGAAGAAGAGAGATTCTAGCCAAAAACTATGTGAAACGGGAAAATGAAGGGCTCATTGGACGTGCCAGCAACCTTCCAGTAGGTTACAAAAGGATACTGTTGACTTCTTAAACTTGGCTGAATTCAGAAACTTGGTGCATTTTGCTTTTAATTACAACTTAACTCGAAGAACTATCTGCATGGAATTAAAACTCGACACCAATATTCTCATTATCTCATTTTATGCAGATGACTAGAGAACAATTCCAACAGTCTTCCTTTCTGCCCTGGGAAACTCATTAGCTTTTCTTTTTTTAAATACCCATAAATAATTTCTAAGTGTTAATAATATCCTGTGTTTTCTCATTTTCAGAAGTAATTTAAAATTAATTTAATTTATTTATTAAAAATGAAAGATGTTTTTAGTGTTGCTGAAATCCCCCTTGCCTTGATCAGGAATGACTTGATCACTGGCATATAAATCAAGTTGCTGTCTGTGTGCTGCTTTCAAGTAAGGAATAGTTATCTTTTATATTTGGGAAATGTTTGGAAAACAAACATGTGAATTATAAGAGCTGCGTTCGCACAGGGCTCAAATTATTCATGTAATGTTTCAAAAATGTAAAATGCTAAATGTTCTGCCATTATGTGATAATTGCTATCCTAATATATTGTGTCTACTAAATCTTTCTGCAAGCGTGCTTAGATGGCAGTGATATACAGAAGCACATGTTTCTTGTAAGAATAAATCATTCTCCATTGAATTAAGAGCCAGGAAAGGGCTCTGAGGGAATCTTAAAGGGATAGGACAGTCCAACGTAGGACTAGGCTACCAGAAAAAATTGTAACAATGATTGTGAAAAGGTATCAGTTCACCAAAAAATTCATTCATGAAGAATTGCTGTCAAAACTTGTCATCAAAACTATTTCCAAAGTATGGAGCCATCTTTCAATAGAGCTGGTTCCAGTGTGGATACCATTTTAATTTCTCATCTAGATTTATTTGACATATAGAATGCAGGCTACCACTATTTTTATGTTTCTCATGACTGTAAATGTTTTTTCCTGTTTCCTAGAGTTACTGAATTTTAGAATGGGAAAGAACTTCAGTGGCCATCTTGTCTAATCTTTCTGTGACATAGGGTACCTTATATGATATACCTGACAAGGAATCATTCAGTCTTTGCTTAAAGATTTCTAGGAAACTCCTTACTGGCCAGTGCATCCCATTACCCTTTAGGGCAGCTCTATATTTGTTAGGGAGTTTTTCCCGTTTAAGAAGGACTGGCACATGAGCAAAGCACCTTTGACTATCTCCTCACATGGAGTGCCTGGAAAGCTTGCTTCCAGGAAGGAGCCTAGATGAAAGATAATAAAAGTGCCTTGAAAAGACATCTTTTAATTGGTTCTGGCCATCTTACCACACAATAAATTGATCACCTATGGAGACATTCAAAATAGTCCAAGCTGGCCTCACACATTCTCTTCCGTTGTGCTCTGCTAGTTTTTGTTTTGCTGATGGCATCTGATAGAGACAACACTATTGGAGTTGAAACCTTGGGAGCCTTCTCCCCTCTGAGGCCATGTGGCTCCATGAAATCAACCTCAATTGTTGGCCTGTCTGTTTGTTCTTTTCTCTTCTAGATGAAAGTTTGGGGTTCCTTTATCTTGTGAATTTCAAAAGATCAGGAGAACGAGTGGCTAGACTTTAATGATTCCTAATATCCCAGGATCCCAGCATTCAAAGTTTATAGTCAGCTCAGCCTTGGTACCCAGAGGGCCATAGAATTATCTCCATGAGTGATATTTGGGACTCAACCCTTGTGGTAGCTAAGAAGATGTCTCATTTGGTAGTCATTCAACATTGGGATGCCAAAGTTATGTAGAACTAGTGTTGTGTGGGAACTGAGTTAAGTTTGAGCTCCCTACCCTCAGAGACTGAATTGGGATGGGGAGAAAGAGCCTCTAAGAGGTGGCAGCAAATGTTTGTATTTGTTCTTGCTCATATCTTTGAGGTAAATATTCTGTTGTTAAAGATAATTGATCTTAAATGGAACCACACTATAAACTGATAGTTAGCAGTGGGGACTTGAGCAGAAGGCATTAGAGAAGAGACATTCAAGCTCTCAAAGTTCTCCTGGTAATTGAGAAGGAGATGTGCCCTCCTGGCTCTGGGAATGGGAACATCCTCATTACACCTGACATCAAGTCTTAAATGGCTTCATTTGAACTTCCACTAATTGCTCCTAGCTTTGCCTCGCAGAAGCAAGGAAAATGTCTAATTCCTCTTTGACATGACAGCCACTCAAATTGGGAGATATCAATCACGTCCCTTCTAAGGGTTCTCTTTTCTAGGACAAAAATGACTGGGGAACCATGATCATACCAAAGTTGCTTATCCCCAAACTTTGTCACATTCATCAGTAAGTATTTATACAATATCTTTCCTTCATTAGCTGTTGTTAACCTCCAGGAATTGTATTGTTTGTGGTGCTTGTGTTGACTGGGGCACTGTTACAAAATGAATTTCTTGTTATTCTAATACTGTGCTCAAGAATTTCCAACAAAGTTGTGCTGCAAATTTCTCCTTTTTATAAGAAAAAAAAGACCTTTGTTCTCATAGGGTGTGATTTCAGGGGTCTTCATGCTTGATCATCCTCAGCTAGATGTTTTCTAGTTTACCAGTATCCTTTCTTACAACGGGATGTATAGAACCATAAGCAGAACCTCAGGTTGACCAATGGTAATATGTTGTAGCTCATATACCTGCATTGTACATCAACCCTCCTGTTAGTGGTTGAGTGGGTTGTTGTTTTAGCTCTTCTAAGATCATGGTGCTTCATCATTCATAGACAAATAACAGTGCTGAGAGGACAAGGGAGTCAAAAAGATGAGCTTTTCTATGGTGTTCCCACTGTTGTTAATACTGTTAGACTGTTTGGTATTAATCAATGTACCAATCAAATACATTATCTATTTGAGTTATCATCCATTTTCCTATTTTTATCTAATCTATTTTTCTTATCTATCACATTTCCTATTTTATATATGTATGAATTTTCCATCTGTTTCTCTTTCCCTGTCTCCTATCTATTATTTTTGTATTTAATCAATCTATACATGATATTTTTATAATGCTTTAAACGCAAAACCCTTTATATGCCAAAGAAGTCTGTCTATATATGTCTTTCTTTTATTGTTATTATTCAGTCATTTTCAGTCATATCCAATTCTTTGTGACTCCATTTGGAATTTTCTTGGCAGAGATACTGAAGTGGTTTATCATTTCTTCTGTTCGTTTTACAGATGAAGAACTGAGGCAAATAGGGTGAGGTGGCTTACTTAGGATCACACAGCTAGTAAGTGTTTGAGGCCAGATTTGAATTCAGGAAGATGTCATTCTGACTCTGGGCCCAGCTCTCTATCCATTGTACTATCTAACTGCTCATCTGCCTGTCAGCTTATTTCAAATTATGGGTCAAGTGCTGCCCATTGAAATAGCAAATGGCTAGTTAGAATATTATGGTTCCTTCTGTTGTGAGAGTGTCTGTTGCTCCAACATGAGCATCATAAAAGTCCCATACTACAAAGTGATGTCTCGAGAAGCAGATTTCATTATGAAGTAATTTATAATATTCTTAAGGGTAAATAAGAAACAGACTATTTGGAGCAGTCAGTATGAATGAATGAAGTGACAAAAACTCCAGGCACCCTCTATTCCTTTCTTCTTCCCCATTGGGTGTCTAAGTTTCCACTGGCACTTCAGTGATCTTTGGTTTTAGGTTTGTGGAAGAAGTGATATGGATTTGTGCCAACAGAAGATCCCATGATCCTGAGATTAGGTGGGATTAGAGGTTAACAGAGGATTTCCAAAAAATTGAGATATTGGTGGAGGCCACAGTATTTTAGTTCTTCTGGAAAGAATGAGATGTAGGTGGCTCTATCACTCACCTCTGTATAACCTGGGGCAGTCACTTCCATCTTTCCACGTCTTAAATTTCTCATATAGAAAATGAAAGGGTTGGACTAATAAATGCTTGTTGACTTGACTTGTTGACTTGGACTAGAGGAGCTTGGAGCTTTCTCCTAGCTTTAACATTCTGGGGATTGACAGTTTTTAGATTGAGATCTTCATTTCCTACAATGTCGCAGAGGACATCCAAGGTTCATGGCCACAAAAATACTTGGCTTTTGGTTAAATTTGTGGATTTCTCTTTCCAGATATATGTCAGCCCTTTGAGGTTTTCGGAAAACAAAAACATTGGTAAAATAACATTGTTCTCTGAAAAGAAAAATGAAATTTAGTCAATTGGAACCAAACGTAACTATCAGAGCAAATAGAAATTTAAAAAATGTTATTTCTGAGGCTGCATCGTGGTTCCAGGTGGGAGTCATAAAAGAGTTTATCTCATGTCTAAATTTAATTGAAGGGCAAACAAAATGAGGTGGAGGGTTTTTGTTGAGTCATCAGTTTGCAGAAATAACACAGAGGGTAAGTAATGGCATTTTAATGGAAGAGCAGAGAGAGGAGCCCAGATTCATAGACCAGGGGCAGATGAGAAAAAATAGGATGCTGAAGAGCTCATTGCAGAAAGGAGCATTAGTTCCATAGTGTGATTGAGGACAGAGATCAGAAGAAATCAATACAAATGCTTTGGTTTCTTTTTTTCTCAGTTTTCATTTAAGTACTGGTCTCTAAACGATGGAGAGCAGATACAAAGCACAGAGGAAGGAAATGAGACAAATGGTCTGCAAGGTAACAAGACATGAAAGACAGGCTGTGGGATGCTTCTTCTGAACCCACCGAAGCCTTCCTCCAAAATGCCACCCTCTAAGCCTGGGTGTAGCCAGAGACACTTTCTCTGTGGTAGTGTGATCTAGTAGAAAAAGCCTAGCTAGAGTCTAGTGGGCTTGAAGTCAGAAGGGCCTGAATTCAAATCTCACCTCTAACCCTTACTGTGTGACCCTTTTGAAAATCTTTGAATCTCTCAATGTGCCTCAAGCTTGCTAATCCTGGGACTTATGGATGAGGTGATGTGCCTGATGGAAATAGGCTCTAGTATAGAGATTTTGACATAATAACAACAATAATAACTAGCATTTATGCAGCCCCTTAAGGTTTGTAAAGCTTCCTTCATAGATTTTTTTCATTTGATCTCCACCCCCATAGCACTGAGAGAAGGGGGCTATCATCTTTACAGATGAGGAAACTGAGACCTAGAGAGGTAAGCCTAGCAAAAGACAGTAAATGTCTGAGGCAGGATTTGAACGCAGTTCTTTTGGATTCCAAGTCCAGTGCTATTCTTCTCAAGATTTTACTGGATATCCTCAAGGGGTTGGCACCATCTTTCTTTAATTCTGTTTACTTGAGCCTCCATTCTGTTGTGTGTGTTCCTCCCTAGTTAGCTGCCAGCAATGCCAATTCCTTTTAACCAATGCACATCTGTAAGCTGTTATAAAATGGATAGTTACTTCAAATAGCAACAACATTTAGACAGAGGTTACTACTGTGTGGCAGGAGCTATGCTAAGTTCTTTACAATTATTATCTCATTTGATTCTCACAACAACCCTGGGAGATATTATTATACCCATTTTACAGATGAGAAAATGGAAGGTTAAATACTTTGCCCAGGATCACCCAGCTAAGGAAGTATATCATATCTGATATGAACTCAGATTTTCTAGCCTCAAGCCCAGTGCTCTTTCCACCGCATCACCCACTGACTTCAAAGACACAGTTAAGATGGAAATACAAACATTTAATTCCTACACGTCAGTGCTACTCCCCTATTCCACCTCTTTCTCTGGGGAGAGTGGGCTCAGTTTTAAATACTATTAGTCCTACTGTGATATTGAGGACTGGATGCCTCCTTGTCTCGGCTACCAATGGGTCTTCCTTGTAATATTCCACTTATGTGTTACTCTGATGCTTTAAACTGCTTTCCAAATATTAGTACCACACACACACACACACACACACACACACACACACACACACACACCTTGAATTTTGTTGGTCTGTATCTTGAATATATTTTGATTACTACATGTTGTCTTCTGCTACAGAACTACATGTAAGTTCCATGAGATCAGGGACTATTTCATGGATTGTCTTTGTACCCCCAGCATGAACCCAGTGCCTGGTGTATAGTGGGCATTTAAGAAATGTTTGCTGGTAGATTGTTCTTCATGGCAAACATGTGCCTGGGATTCTCAGGGCTCTTCCAGCAGAGCAGAAGTGCTGACAGGACTTACACCAAGTTGGACCTGGATTCTGTAGATGCTCAGGAATGGTTTTCACTTTGCCTTTGTCTCCTTGTCTGTCTCAGTACCTCCCACATCAGAGGAACTTCAAAAATCTTTGTTGAATGGATGGATGGAAAAAACCATGTCCACTGGAATAAACCAAGCTAAGCCCAGAGATTCATAACTAATCAGACTCCCAATCTATGGGACCCTATTGGGGGTTTTCTTGGCAAAGATACAGGAGTGGTTTACCATTATCCTTCTCCAGTTCATTTTACAGATGAGGAAATCAAGGCAAACAGCGATAAGTGATTTGCCCAGGATCACATAGCTAGTAAGTGTCTGAGGCTGGATTTCTTCTCAGGAACAGAAGGAGAAAAGAGGGAAGAGGTTCTGTCATCCTTACTGCAGCCATAATATGTATTAAAACAGAATCTAGAAAGTTTGAAAGCCCATAGTGCCTATCTGGTCCAACTTTCAAGCCAACACATGAATCTCCTTCATAATGTGCCCCATTAGTGGCCACTTCCCTTGCCTATAAAATCAGATTTATTCCAGAGACTTGGATGGGACTAAGACTGCATGCTTTCAACTGTGGGAATTAGAGGGATGCAAAGAATGTAGAATGTAAGTTCCTTGAGGACAAGGATTGTTTTAATTTCAATTGCGTTTCCAGGTCTTCATGTGCTTTGCACGTGGAATTTCTCTCTTTCTTTTAGATGAAGCTTAGTTGTCATCTTTTGCATGAAACCTTTCCTGAACCCCCAATCAATTGCTCATATTCTCCCACCCAAATCATTTTGTATTTAACTATTCTCTCTGTCTGTCTCCCTCTCCTTCTCTGTCTGTCTGTCTTACTCTCTCTCCATCTCTCTCTCTGTCTCTCTGTCTTCCTCTCTGTCTCTCTTCCTCTCTTTGTCTCTTCCTCTCTCCCTCCTCCCTCCCTCCCTCCCTCTCTCTCTCTCTCTCTCTCTCTCTCTCTCTCTCTCTC